>NC_054470.1:194859460-194962026 GCF_017639515.1 Carcharodon carcharias | reverse complement strand
AGTAAAACACAGTGCGTGTGGAGCTGTGTCTCAATGAAACCCAGTGTGTGTGGAGCTGTGCCCCAGTAAAACCCAGTGTGTGTGGAGTTCTGCCCCAGTAAAACCCAGTGTGTGTGGAACTGTGTGTCCGGAAAAACCAGTGTGTGTGGAGCTGTGTCCCAGTGAAAGCCAGTGTGTGTGGAACTGTATCCCCGTGAAGCCCAGTGTGTGTGGATCCGTGTCCCAGTAAAACCCAGTGTGTGTGGAGCTGTGTCCCAGTAAAACCCAGTGTGTGTGTATCTGTGTTCCCGTAAAACCCACTGTGTGTGGAACTGTGTCCCAGTGAATCCCAGTGTGTGTGGAACTGTGTCCCAGTAAAACCCAGTGTGTATGGAGCTGTGTCCTTAAAACACAGTGTGTGTGGAGCTGTGTCCCCGTAAAACCCACTGTGTGTGGAACTGTGTCCCAGTGAATCCCAGTGTGTGTGGAACTGTGTCCCAGTAAAACCCAGTGTGTGTGGAGCTGTGTCCCAGTAAAACCCAGTGTGTGTGGAGCTGTGTCCCTGTAAAACCCAGTGTGTTGTGGAGCTGTACCCAGTAAAACCCAGTGTGTGTGGAACTGTGTCCCAGTAAAACCAGTGTGTGTGGAGCTGTGTCCCAGTAAAACCCAGTGTGTGTGGAGCTGTGTCCCAGTAAAACCCCAGTGCTGTGTGAGACTGTGTCCCAGTAAAACCCAGTGTGTGTGGAGCTGTGTCCCAGTAAAACCCAGTGTGTGTGGAGCTGTGTGCCCAGTAAAACCCAGTGTGTGTGGAAGCTTGTCCCAAGTAAAACACACTGTGTGTGGAACTGTGTCCCAGTGAAACCCAGTGTGTGTGGAGCTGTGTCCCAGTAAAACCCAGTGTGTGTGGAACTGTTGTCTCCAAGTGAAACCCAGTGTGTGTGGAGCTGTGTCCCAGTAAACACAGTGTGTGTGAGCTGTGTCCCAGTGAAACCCAGAGTGTGTGGAACCTTGTCCCAGCAAAACCCAGTGTGTGTGGAGCTGTGTCCCAGCAAAACCCAGTGTGGGTGGATCTGTGTCCCAGTAAATCCCAGTGCGAGTGGAGCTGTGTCCCAGTAAAACCCAGTGTGTGTGGAGCTGTGTCCCAGTAAAACCCAGTGTGTGTGGAGCTGTGTCCCAGTAAAACCCAGTGTGTGTGGAGCTGTGTCCCAGTGAAACCAGTGTGTGTGGAGCTGTGTCCCAGTAAAACCCAGTGTGTGTGGAACTGTGTCCCAGTAAAACCCAGTGTGTTGGACTGTGTCCCAGTAAAACCCAGTGTGTGTGGAGCTGTGTCCCAGTAAAACCCAGTGTGTGTGGAGCTGTGTCCCAGTGAAACCCAGTGTGTGTGGAACTGTGTCCAGTAAAACCCAGTGTGTGTGGAGCTGTGTCCCAGTAAAACCCAGTGTGTGTCGAACTGTGTCCCAGTAATACCCAGTGTGTGTGGAACTGTGTCCCAGTAAAACCCAGTGTGTGTGGAACTGTGTCCCAGTAAAACCCAGTGTGTGTGGAGCTGTGTCCCAGTAAAACCCAGTGTGTGTGGAACTGTGTCCCAGTAAAACCCAGTGTGTGTGGAGCTGTGTCCTAGTAAAACCCAGTGTGTGTGGAGCTGTGTCCCAGTAAAACCCAGTGTGTGTGGAGCTGTGTCCCAGTAAAACACAGTGTGTGTGGAGCTGTGTCCCATTAAAACCCAGTGTGTGTGGAGACTGTGTCCATGTAAAACCCAGTGTGTGTGGAGCTGTGTCCCAGTAAAACCCAGTGTGTGTGGAACTGTGTCCCAGTAAAACCCAGAGGCGTGTGGAGCTGTGTCCCAGTAAAACCCAGTGTGTGTGGAGCTGTGTCCAGTAAAACCAGTGTGTGTGAAGCTGTTGTCCCAGTAAAACCCAGTGCGTGTGGAGCTGTGTCCCAGTTAAAACCCAGTGTGTGTGGAGCTGTGGTCCCAGTAAAACCCAGTGTGTGTGGAGCTGTTCCAGTAAAACCCTTGTGTGTGGAACTGTGTCCCAGTGAAAACCCATGTGTGTGGAACTGTGTCCCAGTAAAACCCAGTGTGTGTGGAAGCTGTGTCCCAGTGAAAACCCAGTGTGTGTGGAGCTGTGTCCCAGTAAACCCAGTGTGTGTGGAGCTGTGTCCCCAGTGAAACCCAGTGTGTGTGGAGCTGTGTCCCAGTAAACCCAGTGTGTGTGGAACTGTGTCCAGTAAAACTGCAGTGTGTTGGAACTGTGGTCCCCAGTGAAACCCAGTGTGTGTGGAACTGTGGTCCCAGTAAACCCAGTGTGTGTGGACTGTGTCCCAGGAAACCAGTGTGGTGGAGCTGTGTCCCAGTAAAACCCAGTGTGTGTGGAGCTGTGTCCCAGTAAACCCAGTGTGTGTGGACTGGGTCCCAGTAAAACCCAGTGTGTGTGGAAGCTGTGTTCCCAGTAAAACCCAGTGTGTGTGGACTCTGTCCCCAGTGAAAGCTCAGTGTGTGTGGATCTGTCCCAGTAAAACCCAGTGTGTGTGGAGCTGTGTCCCAGTAAAACCCAGTCGTGTGTGGAAGCTGTGTCCCGTAAAACCAGTGTGTGTGGATCTGTGTCCCAGTAAATCCCAGTGTGTGTGGAGCTGTGTCCGTAAAACCAGTGTGTGTGGAGCTGTGTCCCAGTAAAACCCAGTGTGTGTGGAGCTGTTGTCCCAGTAAAACCCAGTGTGTGTGGAACTGTGTCCCAGTAAAACCCAGTGTGTGTGGAACTGTGTCCAGTAAAACCCAGTGTGTGTGGAACTGTGTCCCAGTAAAACCCAGTGTGTGTGGAGCTGTGTCCCAGTGAAAACCCAGTGTGTGTGGAGCTGTGTCCCAGTAAAACCCAGTGTGTGTGGAGCTGTGTCCCAGTAAAACCCAGTGTGTGTGGAGCTGTGTCCCAGTAAAACCCAGTGTGTGTGGAGCTGTGTCCCAGTAAAACCCAGTGTGTGTGGAGCTGTGTCCCAGTAAAACCCAGTGTGTGTGGAAGCTGTGTCCCAGTGAAACCCAGTGTGTGTGGAACTGTGTCCCAGTAAAACCCAGTGTGTGTGGAGCTGTGTCTCAGTAAAAACGAGTGTGTGTGGAGCTGTGTCCCACTGAAACCCAGAGTGTGTGGAACTGTGTGTCCGTAAAATCCAATGTGTGTGGAACCGTGTGTCCGTAAAACCCAGTGTGTGTGGAGCTGTGTCCCAGTAAAACCCAGTGTGTGTGGAAATGTGTCCCAGTAAAACCCAGAGTGTGTGGAACTGTTCCCAGTAAAACCCAGTGTGTGTGGAACTGTGTCCCAGTAAACACAGTGTGTGGAACTGTGTCCCAGTAAAACCCAGTGCTGGTGGAGCTGTGTCCCAGTAAAACCCAGTGTGTGTGGAGCTCGTGTCCCAGTATAAACCCAGTGTGTGTGGAACTGTGCTCCCAGTAAAACCCAGTGTGTTGTGGAACTGTGTCCAGTAAAACCCAGTGTGTGTGGAACTGTGTCCCAGTAAAACCCAGTGTGTGTGGAACTGTGTCCCAGTAAAACCCAGTGTGTGTGGAACTGTGTCCCAGTAAAACCCAGTGTGTGTGGAGCTGTGTCCCAGTAAAACCCAGTGTGTGTGTGGAGCTGTTTCTGTCCCAGTAAAACCAAGTGTGTGTGGAACTGTGTCCCAGTAAAACCCAGTGTGTGTGGAGCTGTGTCCCAGTAAAACCCAGTGTGTGTGGAAAAGTGTCCCAGTAAAAACCAGAGTGTGTGGAGCTGTGTCTCAGTAAAAACGAGTGTGTGTGGAACTGTGTCCCATTGAAACCCAGTGTGTGTGGAGCTGTGTCCCACTGAAACCCAGTGTGTGTGGAACTGTGTGTCCCAGTAAAACCCAGTGTGTGTGGAGCTGTGTCCCAGTAAAACCCAGTGTGTGTGGAAATGTATTCCAGTGGTGTACCCTTGTGCCCGTAAAACGTGTGTGTGGAGCTGTGTTCCAGTAAAATCCAGTGTGTGTGGAACTGTGTCCCGTAAAACCCAGTGTGTGTGGAACTGTGTCCCAGTAAAACCCAGTGTGTGTGGAACTGTGTGTCCGTAAAACCCAGTGTGTGTGGAGCTGTGTCCCAGTAAAACCCAGTGTGTGTGGAACTGTGTCCCAGTGAAACCCAGTGTGTGTGGAGCTGTGTCCCAGTAAAACCCAGTGTGTAGGGAGCTGTGTCCCAGTAAAACCCAGTGCGTGTGGAACTGTGTGTCCGTAAAACCCAGTGTGTGTGGAACTGTGTCCCAGTAAAACCCAGTGTGTGTGGAGCTGTGTCCCAGTAAAACCCAGTGTGTGTGGAGCTGTGTCCCAGTAAAACCCAGTGTGTGTGGAGCTGTGTCCCAGTAAAACCCAGTGTGTGTGGAGCTGTGTCCCAGTAAAACCCAGTGTGTGTGGAGCTGTGTCCCAGTAAAACCCAGTGTGTGTGGAACTGTGTCCAGTAAACCCAGTGTGTGTGGAGCTGTGTCCCAGTAAAACCCAGTGTGTGTGGAACTGTGTCCCCTGAACCCAGTGTGTGTGGGAGCTGTGTCCCAGTAAAACCCAGTGTGTGCTGCAGCTTGTGTCCCAGTAAAACCCAGTGTGTGTGGAGCTGTGTCCCAGTAAACCCAGTGTGTGGGAAGCTGTGACACCCGTAAAACCCAGTGTGTTGTGGAGCTGTGTCCCCAGTAAAACCCAGTGGTGTGGAGCTGTGTCCCAGTAAAACCCAGTGTGTGTGGATCTGTGTCTCAGTAAAACCCAGAGCGTGTGGAGCTGTGTCCCAGTAAAACACCCAGTGTGTGTGAGATTGTGTCCGCAGTTAAACCGCATGGTGAGTGGAAGTGTGTCCCAGTGAAAACCAGTGTGTGTGGATACTGTGTCCGCGTAAAACCCAGTGTGTGTGGAAATGTGTGTCCGTAAATCCCAGTGTGTGTGGAACTGTGTCCCAGTAAAACCCAGTGTTTGTGGAGCTGTGTCCCAGTAAATCCCAGTGTGTGTGGAACTGTTTCCCAGTAAAAACCAATGTGTGTGGTGCTGTGTCCCAGTAAAAGCCAGTGTGTGTGGAACTGTGTCCCAGTAAAACCCAGTGTGTGTGGAGCTGTGTCCCAGTAAAACCCCAGTGTGTGTGGAGCTGTGTCCCAGTGAAACCAGCAGTGTGTGTGGAGCTGTGTCCCAGTAAAACCCAGTGTGTGTGGAGACTGTGTCCAGTAAAACCCAGCTGTGTGTGGAGCTGTGTCCCTGTAAAACCAGGTGTGTGTGGAACTGTGTGTCCGTAAAACCCAGTGTGTGTGGAACTGTGTGCCAGGAAAACCCAGTGTGTGTGAGCTGTGTCCCAGTAAAACCCAGTGTGTGTGGAAGCTGTTCCCAGTAAATCCCAGAGTGTATGGAGCTGTGTCCCAGGAAAAGCCAGTGTGTGTGGAACTGTGTCCAAGTAAAACCTAGTGTGTGTGGAGCTGTGTCCAGTAAAACACAGTGTGGTGTGGAGCTGTGTCCCAGTGAAAACCCAGTGTGTGTGGAAACTGTGTCCCAGTAAGAACCCAGTGTGTGTGGAACTGTGTCCCAGTAAAAACCCAGTGTGTGTGGAGACTGTGTCCCAGTAAAACCCAGTGTGTGTGGAACTGTGTCCCAGTAAAACCCAGTGTGTGTGGAGCTGTGTCCCAGTAAACCCAGTGGTGTGGAGCTGTGTCCCAGTAAAACCCAGTGTGTGTGGAGCTGTATCCCAGTAAAACCCATGGTGTGTGGAGCTGTGTCCCAGTAAAACCCAGTGTGTGTGGAGACTGTGGTCCAGTAAAAGCCCAGTGTGTGTGGAAGCTGTGTCCTGTAAAACCATGTGTGTGGAGCTGTGTCCCAGTAAAACCCAGTGTGTGTGGAGCTGTGCCCAGTAAAACCCAGTGTGTGTGGAGCTGTGGTCCCAGTAAAACCCAGTGTGTGTGGAGCTGTGTCCCAGTAAAACCCAGTGTGTGTGGAGCTGTGACCCAGTGAAAACCCAGTGTGTGTGGAAGCTGTGTCCCAGTAAACCCAGTGTGTGTGAAACTGTGTCCCAGAAAACCCAGTGTGTGTAGAACTGTGTCCCAGTAAAACCCAGTGTGTGTGGAGCTGTGTCCTAGTAAAACACAGTGTGTGTGGAGCTGTGTCCCAGTAAAACCCCAGTGTGTTGGAACTGTGTCCAGTAAAAGCCCGTGTGTGTGGACTGTGTCCCATGAAACCCAGTGTGTGTGGATCTGTGTCCCAGTGAAACCCAGTGTGTGTGGACTGTGTCCCAGTAAAACCCAGGTGTGTGTGGAGCTGTGTCCCCAGTAAAACCAGTGTGTGTGACTGTGGTCCCAGTAAAACCCAGTGTGTGTGTGAGCTGTGTCCCAGTAAAACCCAGAGTGTGTGGGACTGGTGTCCCAGTGAAACCCAGTGTGTGTGGAACTGTGTCCCAGTGAAACCCAGTGTGTGTGGTGCTGTGTCCCAGTAAAACCAGTGTTTGTGGAACTGAGTGTCCGTAAAACACAGTGTGTGTGGACTGTGTCCCAGTAAAATCCCAGAGTGTGTGGAGCTGTGTCCCAGTGGAAAGCCCAGTGTGTGTGGAACTGTTTCCCTGAAAACCCCGTGTGTGTGGATCTGTGTCCCAGTAAAACCCAGTTGTGTGGAACTTGTCCCAGTAAAACCCAGTGTGTGTGGAGCTGTGTCCCAGTAAAACAAAGTGTGGTGTGGAGCTGTGTCCCAGTAAAACCAGTGTGTGTGGAAGCTGTGTCCCAGTAAAACCAGTGTGTGTGGAGCTGTGTCCCAGTAAACCCAGTGTGTGTGGAGCTGTGTCCCAGTAAAACCCGGTTTGTGTGGAGCTGGAGACCCAGTAAAACCCAGTGTGTGTGGAATTGTGTCCCAGTGAAACCCAGCGTGTGTGGAACTGTGTCCAGGTAAAACCCACTGTGTGTGTGGAGCTGTGTCCCAGTAAAATCCAGTGTGTGTGGAACTGTGTCCCTGTGAAACCCCAGTGCATGTGGAGCTGTGTCCCAGTAAAACCCAGTCTGTGTGGAGCTGTGTCCCAGTAAAACCCAGTGGCGTGTGGAGCTGTGTCCAGTAAAACCCAGTGTGTGTGGAAATGTGTGCCCAGTAAAACCAGTGTGTGTGGAATCTCTACCCTAGAATCCACTGTGTGTGTGAACTGTGTCCCAGTGAAACCCAGTGGTGTGGAACTGTGTCCCAGTAAAACCCAGTGAGTGTGGAACTGTGTCCCAGTAAAACAAAGTGTGTGTGGAACTGTGTCGCACTAAAACGCATTGTGTGTGGAATTGTGTCGCAGTAAAACCCAGTGTGTGTGGAGCTGTGGTCCCAGTAAAGACCAGTGTGTGTGGAGCTGTGTCCCAGTAAAAACCCCAGGGTGTGTGGGATCTGTGTCCCAGTAAAACCCAGTGTGTGTGGGAACTGTGTCCCAGTGAAACCCAGTGTGTGTGGAACAGTGTCCCAGTAAAAACCCAGTGTGTGTGGGAGCTGTGTCCTTAAAACCCAATGTGTGTGCAGCTGTGTCCCAGTAAAACCCAGTGTGTGTGGACTTGTCCCCCGTAAAAACCCACTGTGTGTGGAACTGTGCCCCGGGGAAACCCAGGTGTGTGTGGAACTGTGTCCCAGTTAAACCCAGTGTGTGTGGAGCTGTGTCCCAGTGAAACCCAGTGTTGTGGAGCTGTACCCCAGTAAAACCCAGTGTGGTGTGGAGCTGTGTGTCCCAGTAAAACACAGTATGTGTGGAGCTGTGTCGCAGTGAAAGGCATTGTGTGTTTAACTTTGTCCCAGTGAAACCCAGTGTGTGTGGAACTGTGTCGCAGTAAAACCCAGTGTGTGTGGACTGTGTCCCAGTAAAACCCAGTATGTGTGGAACTGTGTCCCAGTAAAACACAGTGTGTGTGGAAATGTGTGTCTGTAAAACGCAGTGTGTGTGGAGCTGTGTCCCAGTAAAACCAAGTGTGTGTGGAACTGTGTCGCACTAAAACGCATTGTGTGTGGAATTGTGTCGCAGTAAAACCCAGTGTGTGTGGAGCTGTGTCCCAGTAAAACCAGTGTGTGTGGAGCTGTGTCCCAGTAAAACCCAGGGTGTGTGGAGCTGTGTCCCAGTAATACCCAGTGTGTGTGGAACTGTGTCCCAGTGAAACCACTGTGTGTGGAACTGTGTCCCAGTAAAACCCAGTGTGTGTGGAGTTGTGTCCCAGTAAAACCCAGTGTGTGTGGAGCTGTGTCCCATTAAAACCCAGGGTTTGTGGAGCTGTGTCCAGTAAAACCCAGTGTGTGTGGAGCTGTGTCCCTTAAAAGACAGTGTGTGTGGAGCTGTGTCCCAGTAAAACCCAGTGTGTGTGGAGCTGTGTCCCAGTAAAACCAAGTGTGTGTGGAACTGTGTTCCCGTAAAACCCAGCTGTGTGTGGAAATGTGTCCCAGTGAAACCCAGAGTGTGTGGAACTGTGTCCCAGTAAAACCCAGTGCCTGTGGAGCTGTGTCCCAGTGAAACCCAGTGTGTGTGGAGCTGTGCCCCAGTAAAACCCAGTGTGTGTGGAGCTGTACCCCAGTAAAACCCAGTGTGTGTGGAGCTGTGTCGCAGTAAAACGCATTGTGTGTGGAACTGTGTCCCAGTGAAACCCAGTGTGTGTGGAACTGTGTCCCAGTAAAACCCAGTGTGTGTGGAACTGTGTCCCAGTAAAACCCAGTGTGTGTGGAGCTGTGTCCCAGTAAAACCCAGTGTGTGTGGAGCTGTGTCCCAGTAAAACCCAGTGTGTGTGGAACTGTGTCCCAGTAAAACCCAGTGTGTGTGGAACTGTGTCCCCAGTAAAACTCCAGTGTGTGTGGAACTGTGTCCCAGTGAAACCCAGTGGTGTGGACTGTGTCTCATGAAACCCAGTCTGTGTGGAGCTGTGCCCAGTAAAACCCAGTGTGTGTGGAAGCTGTGTCCCAGTAAAACCCAGTGTGTGTGGAACTGTGTGTCCGGAAAACCCAGTGTGTGTGGAGCTGTGTCCCAGTGAAAGCCAGAGTGTGTGGAACTCTATCCCCGTGAAGCCCAGTGTGTGTGGAGCTGTGTCCCAGTAAAACCCAGTGTGTGTGGAGCTGTGTCCCAGTAAAACCCAGTGTGTGTGGATCTGTGTGCCCGTAAAACCCAGTGTGTGTGGAGCTGTGTCCCAGTAAAACCCACTGTGTGTGGAGCTGTGTCCCAGTAAAACCCAGTGTGTGTGGATCTGTGTTCCCGTAAATCCCACTGTGTGTGGAGCTGTGTCCTTAAAACACAGTGTGTGTGGAGCTGTGTCCCCGTAAAAACCCACTGTGTGTGGAACTGTGTCCCAGTGAATCCCAGTGTGTGTGGAACTGTGTCCCAGTAAAACCCAGTGTTTGTGGAGCTGTGTCTCAATGAAACCCAGTGTGTGTGGAGCTGTGTCCCAGTGTAACCCAGTGTGTGTTGAGCTGTACCCCAGTAAAACCCAGTGTGTGTGGAGCTGTGTCCCAGTAAAACCCAGTGTGTGTGGAACTGTGTCCCAGTGTAACCCAGTGTGTGTTGAGCTGTACCCCAGTAAAACCCAGTGTGTGTGGAGCTGTGTCCCAGTAAAACCCAGTGTGTGTGGAACTGTGTCCCAGTAAAACCCAGTGTGTGTGGAGCTGTGTCCCAGTAAAACCCAGTGTGTGTGGAGCTGTGTCCCAGTGAATCCCAGTGTGTGTGGAACTGTGCCCCAGTGAAACCCAGGGTGTGTGGAATTGTGTCGCAGTAAAACCCAGTGTGTGTGGAGCTGTGTCCAGGCAAAACCCAGTGTGTTGAGGACTGTGACCCCAGTGAAAACCAGTGTGTGTGGAGCTGTGTCCCAGTAAAACCCAGTGTGTGTGGAACTGAGTCCCAGTGAAACCCAGTGTGTGTGGAACTGTGTCCCAGTAAAACGCATTGTGTGTGGAACTGTGTCCCAGTAAAACCCAGTGTGTGTGGAGCTGTGTCCCAGTAAAACCCAGTGTGTGTGGAACTGTGTCCCAGTAAAACCAGTGTGTGTGGAGCTGTGTCCCAGTGAAAACCCAGTGTGTGTGATCTGTGTCCCAGTAAACCCAGTGTGTGTGGAAGCTGAGTCCCAGTAAAACCCAGTGTGTGTGGAGCTGTGTTCCGTTAAAACCAGTGTGAGTGGAACTGTGTCCCAGTAAAACCCAGTGTGTGTGGAACTGTGTGTCCGTAAAACCAAGTGTGTGTGGAGCTGTGTCCCAATAAAACCCAGTGTGTGTGGAACTGTGTTTCCGATTAACCAGTGTGAGTGGAACTGTGTCCCAGTAAAACCCATTGTGTGTGGAACTGTGTGTCCGTAAAACCAAGTGTGTGTGGAGCTGTGTCCCAGTAAAACCCGGTTTGTGTGGAGCTGGAACAAAGTAAAACCCAGTGTGCTTGGAACTGTGACCCAGTTAAACCCAGTGTGTGTGGAACTGGGTCCCAGTAAAACCCAGTGTGTGTGGAGCAGTGTCCCAGTAAAATCCAGTGTGTGTGGAACTGTATCCCTGTGAAACCCAGTGTGTGTGGAGCTGTGTCCCAGTAAAACCCAGTGTGTGTGGAACTGTGTCCCAGAAAAACCCAGTGTGTGTGGAACTGTGTCCCAGTAAAACCCAGTGTGTGTGGAACTGAGTCACAGAAAAACCCAGTGTGTGTGGAACTGTATCCCCGTGAAACCCAGTGTGTGTGGAGCTGTGTCCCAGTAAAACCCAGTGTGTGTGGAGCTGTGTCCCAGTAAAACCCAGTGTGTGTGGAGCTGTGTCCCAGTAAAACCCAGTGTGTGTGGAAATGTGTCCCAGTAAAACCCAGTGTGTGTGGAGCTGTGTCCCAGTAAAATCCCACTGTGTGTGGAACTGTGTCCCAGTGAAACCCAGTGTGTGTGGAACTGTGTCCCAGTAAAACCCAGTGTGTGTGGAACTGTGTCCCAGTAAAACCCAGTAAGTGTGGAGCTGTGTCCCAGTAAAACCCAGTGTGTGTGGAGCTGTGTCGCATAAAACGCATTGAGTGTGCAACTGTGTCCCAGTAAATCCCAGTGTATGTGGAGCTGTGTCCCAGTAAAACCCAGAGTGTGTGTGGAGCTGTGTCCCAGTAAAACCCAGTGTGTGTGGAGCTGTGTCCCAGTAAAACCCAGGTGTGTGGAAGCTGTGTCCCAGTAAAACCCAGTGTGTGTGGAACTGTGTCCCAGTAAAACCCAGTGTGTGTGGAAGCTGTGTCCCAGTAAAACCCAGTGTGTGTGGAGCTGTGTCCCAGTAAAACCCAGTGTGTGTGGAGCTGTGTCCCGTAAAACCCAGTGTGTGTGGAAGCTGTGTCCCAGTGAAACCAGTGTGTGTGGAACTGTGTCCCAGCTAAACCCAGTGTGTGTGGATCTGTGTCCAGTAAAACCCAGTGTGTGTGGAGCTGTGTCCCAGTAAAACCCAGTGTGTGTGGAGCTGTGTCCCAGTAAAACCCAGTGTGTGTCGAGCTGTGTCCCAGTAAACCCAGTGTGTGTGGAGCTGTGTCCCAGTAAAACCCAGTGTGTGTGGGAGCTGTGTCCCAGTAAAACCCAGTGTGTGTGGACTGTGTCCCAGTAAATCCCAGGGTGTGTGGAGCTGTGTCCCTGAAAAGCCAGTGTGTGTGGAACTGTGTGTCCGTAAAACTCAGTGTGTGTGGAACTGTGTCCCAGTAAAACCCAGGGTGTGTGGAGATGTGTCCGAGTAAAACCCACTGTGTGTGGAGCTGTGTCCCTGTAAAACCAGGTGTTTGTGGAACTGTGTGTCCGGAAAACCCAGTGTGTATGGAGCTGTGTCCCAGGAAAAGCCAGTGTGTGTGGAACTGTGTGTCCGTAAAACTCAGTGTGTGTGGATGGTGTCCCAGAAAAACCCAGTGTGTGTGGAGCTGTGTCCCAGTAAAACCCAGTGTGTGTGGAGCTGTGTCCTTAAAACACAGTGTGTGTGGAGCTGTGTCCCCATAAAACCCACTGTGTGTGGAACTGTGTCCCAGTGAATCCCAGTGTGTGTGGAACTGTGTCCCAGTAAAACCCAGTGTGTGTGGAACTGTGTCGCAGTAAAACCCTGTGTGTGTGGAGCTGTACCCCAGTAAAACCCAGTGTGTGTGGAGCTGTGTGTCCCAGTAAAACACAGTGTGTCTGGAGCTGTGTCGCAGTAAAACGCATTGTGTGTATAACTGTTTCCCTGTGAAACCCCGTGTGTGTGGAGCTGTGTCCCAGTAAAACCCATTGTGTGTGGAAATATGTCTCAGTAAAACCGAGTGTGTGTGGAGCTGTGTCCCAGTAAATCCCAGAGTGTATGGAGCTGTGTCCCAGTAAAACCCAGTGTGTGTGGAACTGAGACCCAGTGAAACCAGTGTGTGTAGAAATGTGTCCCAGTAAAACCCAGTGTGTGTGGATCTGTGTCCCAGTAATACCCAGTGTGTGTGGAACTGAGACCCAGTGAAACCAGTGTGGGTGGAAATGTGTCCCAGTAAAACCCAGTGTGTGTGGAGCTGTGTCCCAGTAAAACCCAGTGTTTGTGGAACTGTGTCCCAGTAAAACCCAGTGTGTGTGGAGCAGTGTCCCAATAAAACCCAGTGTGTGTGGAACTGTGTTTCCGATTAACCAGTGTGAGTGGAGCTGTGTCCCAGTAAAACCCATTGTGTGTGGAACTGTGTGTCCGTAAAACCAAGTGTGTGTGGAGCTGTGTCCCAGTAAAACCCAGTGTGTGTGGAACTGTGTCCCAGTAAAACCCAGTGTGTGTGGAGCAGTGTCCCAATAAAACCCAGTGTGTGTGGAACTGTGTTCCGTAAAACCCAGTGTGTGTGGAGCTGTGTCCCAGTAAAACCCAGTGTGTGTGGAGCTGTGACCAGTAAAACCAGTGTGCTTGGAACTGTGTCCCAGTAAAACCCAGTGTGTGTGGAACTGGGTCCCAGTAAAACCCAGTGTGTGTGGAGCTGTGTCCCAGTAAAACCCAGTGTGTGTGGAACTGTGTCCCAGTGAAACCCAGTGCGTGTGGAGCTGTGTCCCAGTAAAACCCAGTGAGTGTGGAACTGTGTCCCAGTAAAACCCAGTGTGCGTGGAGCTGTGTCCTTAAAACAAAGTGTGTGTGGAGCTGTGTCCCAGTAAAACCCAGTGTGCGTGGAGCTGTGTGTCCCAGTAAAACAAAGTGTGTGTGGAGCTGTACCCCAGTAAAACCCAGTGTGCGTGGAGCTGTGTGTCCCAGTAAAACAAAGTGTGTGTGGAGCTGTACCCCAGTAAAACCCAGTGTGCGTGGAGCTGTGTGTCCCAGTAAAACAAAGTGTGTGTGGAACTGTGTCGCACTAAAATGCATTGTGTGTGGAGCTGTGTCCCAGTAAAACCAGTGTGTGTGGAACTGTGTCCCAGTAAAACCCAGGGTGTGTGGAGCTGTGTCCCAGTAAAACCCAGGGTGTGTGGAGCTGTGTCCCAGTAAAACCCAGTGTGTGTGGAACTGTGTCCCAGTGAAACCCAGTGTGTGTGGAACAGTGTCCCAGTAAAACCCAGTGTGTGTGGAGCTGTGTCCTTAAAACCCAGTGTGTGTGCAGCTGTGTCCCAGTAAAACCCAGTGTGTGTGGAACTGTGTCCCCGTAAAACCCACTGTGTGTGGAACTGTGCCCCGGGGAAACCCAGTGTGTCTGGAACTGTGTCCCAGTTAAACCCAGTGTGTGTGGAGCTGTGTCGCAGTAAAACCCAGTGTGTGTGGAACTGTGTCCCAGTAAAACCCAGTGTGTGTGGAGCTGTGTCCCATTAAATCCCAGTGTGTGTGGAGCTGTGTCCCAGTAAAACCCAGTGTGTGTGGAAATATGTCGCCGTAAAACCGAGTGTGTGTGGAGCTGTGTCTCAGTAAATCCCAGAGTGTATGGAGCTGTGTCCCAGGAAAAGCCAGTGTGTGTGGAACTGTGTGTCCGTAAAACTCAGTGTGTGTGGAACTGTGTCCCAGTAAAACCCAGGGTGTGTGGAGATGTGTCCGAGTAAAACCCACTGTGTGTGGAGCTGTGTCCCTGTAAAACCAGGTGTTTGTGGAACTGTGTGTCCGTAAAACCCAGTGTGTGTGGAACTGTGTGTCCGGAAAACCCAGTGTGTGTGGAGCTGTGTCCCAGTGAAAGCCAGTGTGTGTGGAACTGTATCCCCGTGAAGCCCAGTGAGTGTGGAGCTGTGTCCCAGTAAAACCCAGTGTGTGTGGAACTGTGTCCCAGTAAAACCCAGTGTGTGTGGAGCTGTGTCCTTAAAACACAGTGTGTGTGGAGCTGTGTCCCCATAAAACCCACTGTGTGTGGAACTGTGTCCCAGTGAATCCCAGTGTGTGTGGAACTGTGTCCCAGTAAAACCCAGTGTGTGTGGAGCTGTGTCCCAGTGTAACCCAGTGTGTGTTGAGCTGTACCCCAGTAAAACCCAGTGTGTGTGGAGCTGTGTGTCCCAGTAAAACACAGTGTGTCTGGAGCTGTGTCGCAGTAAAACGCATTGTGTGTATAACTGTTTCCCTGTGAAACCCCGTGTGTGTGGAGCTGTGTCCCAGTAAAACCCAGTGTGTGTTAAGCTGTGTCCCAGTAAAACCCAGTGTGTGTGGAGCTGTGTCCCAGTAAAACACATTGTGTGTGGAAATATGTCTCAGTAAAACCGAGTGTGTGTGGAACTGAGACCCAGTGAAACCAGTGTGTGTAGAAATGTGTCCCAGTAAAACCCAGTGTGTGTGGATCTGTGTCCCAGTAATACCCAGTGTGTGTGGAACTGAGACCCAGTGAAACCAGTGTGGGTGGAAATGTGTCCCAGTAAAACCCAGTGTGTGTGGAGCTGTGTCCCAGTAAAACCCAGTGTTTGTGGAACTGTGTCCCAGTAAAACCAAGTGTGTGTGGAGCAGTGTCCCAATAAAACCCAGTGTGTGTGGAACTGTGTTTCCGATTAACCAGTGTGAGTGGAACTGTGTCCCAGTAAAACCCATTGTGTGTGGAACTGTGTGTCCGTAAAACCAAGTGTGTGTGGAGCTGTGTCCCAGTAAAACCCGGTTTGTGTGGAGCTGGAACAAAGTAAAACCCAGTGTGCTTGGAACTGTGACCCAGTTAAACCCAGTGTGTGTGGAACTGGGTCCCAGTAAAACCCAGTGTGTGTGGAGCTGTGTCCCAGTAAAACCCAGTGTGTGTGGAACTGTATCCCTGTGAAACCCAGTGCGTGTGGAGCTGTGTCCCAGTAAAACCCAGTGTGTGTGGAGCTGTGTCCCAGTAAAACCCAGTGTGTGTGGAGCTGTGTCCCAGTAAAACCCAGTGTGTGTGGAAATGTGTGCCCGTAAAACCCAGTGTGTGAAGCTCTACCCTAAAGAATCCCACTGTGTGTGGAACTGTGTCCCAGTGAAACCCAGTGAGTGTGGAACTGTGTCCCAGTAAAACCCAGTGAGTGTGGAACTGTGTCCCAGTAAAACCTAGTGTGCGTGGAGCTGTGTGTCCCAGTAAAACAAAGTGTGTGTGGAACTGTGTCGCACTAAAACGCATTGTGTGTGGAATTGTGTCGCAGTAAAACCCAGTGTGTGTGGAGCTGTGTCCCAGTAAAACCAGTGTGTGTGGAGCTGTGTCCCAGTAAAACCAGTGTGTGTGGAGCTGTGTCCCAGTAAAACCCGGTTTGTGTGGAGCTGGAACAAAGTAAAACCCAGTGTGCTTGGAACTGTGACCCAGTTAAACCCAGTGTGTGTGGAACTGGGTCCCAGTAAAACCCAGTGTGTGTGGAGCTGTGTCCCAGTAAAACCCAGTGTGTGTGGAACTGTATCCCTGTGAAACCCAGTGCATGTGGAGCTGTGTCCCAGTAAAACCCAGTGTGTGTGGAACTGTATCCCTGTGAAACCCAGTGCGTGTGGAGCTGTGTCCCAGTAAAACCCAGTGTGTGTGGAAATGTGTGCCCGTAAAACCCAGTGTGTGAAGCTCTACCCTAGAGAATCCCACTGTGTGTGGAACTGTGTCCCAGTGAAACCCAGTGAGTGTGGAACTGTGTCCCAGTAAAACCCAGTGAGTGTGGAACTGTGTCCCAGTAAAACAAAGTGTGTGTGGAACTGTGTCGCACTAAAACGCATTGTGTGTGGAATTGTGTCGCAGTAAAACCCAGTGTGTGTGGAGCTGTGTCCCAGTAAAACCAGTGTGTGTGGAGCTGTGTCCCAGTAAAACCCAGGGTGTGTGGATCTGTGTCCCAGTAAAACCCAGTGTGTGTGGAACTGTGTCCCAGTGAAACCCAGTGTGTGTGGAACAGTGTCCCAGTAAAACCCAGTGTGTGTGGAGCTGTGTCCTTAAAACCCAATGTGTGTGCAGCTGTGTCCCAGTAAAACCCAGTGTGTGTGGAACTGTGTCCCCGTAAAACCCACTGTGTGTGGAACTGTGCCCCGGGGAAACCCAGTGTGTGTGGAACTGTGTCCCAGTTAAACCCAGTGTGTGTGGAGCTGTGTCCCAGTGAAACCCAGTGTGTGTGGAGCTGTACCCCAGTAAAACCCAGTGTGTGTGGAGCTGTGTGTCCCAGTAAAACACAGTATGTGTGGAGCTGTGTCGCAGTGAAAGGCATTGTGTGTTTAACTTTGTCCCAGTGAAACCCAGTGTGTGTGGAACTGTGTCGCAGTAAAACCCAGTGTGTGTGGAACTGTGTCCCAGTAAAACCCAGTATGTGTGGAACTGTGTCCCAGTAAAACACAGTGTGTGTGGAAATGTGTGTCTGTAAAACGCAGTGTGTGTGGAGCTGTGTCCCAGTAAAACCCAGTGTGCGTGGAGCTGTGTGTCCCAGTAAAACAAAGTGTGTGTGGAACTGTGTCGCACTAAAACGCATTGTGTGTGGAATTGTGTCGCAGTAAAACCCAGTGTGTGTGGAGCTGTGTCCCAGTAAAACCAGTGTGTGTGGAGCTGTGTCCCAGTAAAACCCAGGGTGTGTGGAGCTGTGTCCCAGTAATACCCAGTGTGTGTGGAACTGTGTCCCAGTGAAACCCAGTGTGTGTGGAACTGTGTCGCAGTAAAACCCAGTGTGTGTGGAGCTGTGTCCCAGTAAAACCCAGTGTGTGTGGAGCTGTGTCCCATTAAAACCCAGGGCGTGTGTAGCTGTGTTCCAGTAAAACCCAGTGTGTGTGGAGCTGTGTCCTTAAAAGACAGTGTGTGTGGAGCTGTGTCCCAGTAAAACCCAGTGTGTGTGGAGCTGTGTCCCAGTAAAACCCAATGTGTGTGGAACTGTGTTCCCGTAAAACCCACTGTGTGTGGAAATGTGTCCCAGTGAAACCCAGAGTGTGTGGAACTGTGTCCCAGTAAAACCCAGTGCCTGTGGAGCTGTGTCCCAGTGAAACCCAGTGTGTGTGGAGCTGTGTCCCAGTAAAACCCAGTGTGTGTGGAGCTGTACCCCAGTAAAACCCAGTGTGTGTGGAGCTGTGTGTCCCAGTAAAACGCATTGTGTGTGGAACTGTGTCCCAGTGAAACCCAGTGTGTGTGGAACTGTGTCCCAGTAAAACCCAGTGTGTGTGGAACTGTGTCCCAGTAAAACCCAGTGTATGTGGAGCTGTGTCCCAGTAAAACCCAGAGTGTGTGTAACTGTGTCCCAGTGAAACCCAGTTTGTGTGGAACTGTGTCCCAGCAAAACCCAGTGTGTGTGGAACTGTGTCCCCGTAAAACTCACTGTTTCTGGAACTGTGTCCCAGTGAAACCCAGTGCGTGTGGACCTGTGTCTCAATGAAACCCAGTCTGTGTGGAGCTGTGCCCCAGTAAAACCCAGTGTGTGTGGAGCTGTACCCCAGTAAAACCCAGTGTGTGTGGAACTGTGTGTCCGGAAAACCCAGTGTGTGTGGAGCTGTGTCCCAGTGAAAGCTAGTGTGTGTGGAACTGTATCCCCGTGAAGCTCAGTGTGTGTGGATCCGTGTCCCAGTAAAACCCAGTGTGTGTGGAGCTGTGTCCCAGTAAAACCCAGTGTGTGTGGATCTGCGTGCCCGTAAAACCCAGTGTGTGTGGAGCTGTGTCCCAGTAAAACCCAGTGTGTGTGGAGCTGTGTCCCAGTAAAACCCAGTGTGTGTGGATCTGTGTTCCCGTAAATCCCACTGTGTGTGGAGCTGTGTCCTTAAAACACAGTGTGTGTGGAGCTGTGTCCCCGTAAAACCCACTGTGTGTGGAACTGTGTCCCAGTGAATCCCAGTGTGTGTGGAACTGTGTCCCAGTAAAACCCAGTGTTTGTGGAGCTGTGTCTCAATGAAACCCAGTGTGTGTGGAGCTGTGTCCCAGTGTAACCCAGTGTGTGTTGAGCTGTACCCCAGTAAAACCCAGTGTGTGTGGAGCTGTGTCCCAGTAAAACCCAGTGTGTGTGGAACTGTGTCCCAGTGTAACCCAGTGTGTGTTGAGCTGTACCCCAGTAAAACCCAGTGTGTGTGGAGCTGTGTCCCAGTAAAACCCAGTGTGTGTGGAACTGTGTCCCAGTAAAACCCAGTGTGTGTGGAGCTGTGTCCCAGTAAAACCCAGTGTGTGTGGAGCTGTTTCCCAGTAATACCCAGTGTGTGTGGAACTGAGACCCAGTGAAACCAGTGTGTGTGGAAATGTGTCCCAGTAAAACCCAGTGTGTGTGGAGCTGTGTCCCAGTAAAACCCAGTGTGTGAGGAACTGAGACCCAGTGAAACCAGTGTGTGTGGAGCTGTGTCCCAGTAAAACCCAGTGTGTGTGGAACTGAGACCCAGTGAAACCAGTGTGTGTGGAAATGTGTCCCAGTAAAACCCATTGTGTGTGCAAATATGTCTCAGTAAAACCAAGTGTGTGTGGAGCTGTGTCCCAGTAAAACCCAGTGTGTGTGGAACTGAGACCCAGTGAAACCAGTGTGTGTGGAAATGTGTCCCAGTAAAACCCAGTGTGTGTGGATCTGTGTCCCAGTAATACCCAGTGTGTGTGGAACTGAGACCCAGTGAAACCAGTGTGTGTGGAACTGTGTTTCCGATTAACCAGTGTGAGTGGAACTGTGTCCCAGTAAAACCCATTGTGTGTGGAACTGTGTGTCCGTAAAACCAAGTGTGTGTGGAGCTGTGTCCCAATAAAACCCAGTGTGTGTGGAACTGTGTGTCCGTAAAACCAAGTGTGTGTGGAGCTGTGTCCCAATAAAACCCAGTGTGTGTGGAACTGTGTTTCCGATTAACCAGTGTGAGTGGAACTGTGTCCCAGTAAAACCCATTGTGTGTGGAACTGTGTGTCCGTAAAACCAAGTGTGTGTGGAGCTGTGTCCCAGTAAAACCCGGTTTGTGTGGAGCTGGAACAAAGTAAAACCCAGTGTGCTTGGAACTGTGACCCAGTTAAACCCAGTGTGTGTGGAACTGGGTCCCAGTAAAACCCATTGTGTGTGGAGCTGTGTCCCAGTAAAACCCAGTGTGTGTGGAACTGTATCCCTGTGAAACCCAGTGTGTGTGGAGCTGTGTCCCAGTAAAACCCAGTGTGTGTGGAACTGTGTCCCAGTAAAACCCAGTGTGTGTGGAACTGTGTCCCAGTAAAACCCAGTGTGTGTGGAACTGTGTCCCAGTAAAACCCAGTGTGTGTGGAACTGTATCCCTGTGAAACCCAGTGCGTGTGGAGCTGTGTCCCAGTAAAACCCAGTGTGTGTGGAGCTGTGTCCCAGTAAAACCCAGTGTGTGTGGAGCTGTGTCCCAGTAAAACCCAGTGTGTGTGGAAATGTGTGCCCGTAAAACCCAGTGTGTGAAGCTCTACCCTAGAGAATCCCACTGTGTGTGGAACTGTGTCCCAGTGAAACCCAGTGAGTGTGGAACAGTGTCCCAGTAAAACCCAGTGTGTGTGGAGCTGTGTCCTTAAAACCCAGTGTGTGTGCAGCTGTGTCCCAGTAAAACCCAGTGTGTGTGGAACTGTGTCCCCGTAAAACCCACTGTGTGTGGAACTGTGCCCCGGGGAAACCCAGTGTGTGTGGAACTGTGTCGCAGTAAAACCCAGTGTGTGTGGAACTGTGTCCCAGTAAAACCCAGTGTGTGTGGAGCTGTGTCCCATTAAATCCCAGTGTGTGTGGAGCTGTGTCCCAGTAAAACCCAGTGTGTGTGGAAATATGTCGCCGTAAAACCGAGTGTGTGTGGAGCTGTGTCTCAGTAAATCCCAGAGTGTATGGAGCTGTGTCCCAGGAAAAGCCAGTGTGTGTGGAACTGTGTGTCCGTAAAACTCAGTGTGTGTGGATGGTGTCCCAGAAAAACCCAGTGTGTGTGGAGCTGTGTCCCAGTAAAACCCAGTGTGTGTGGAGCTGTGTCCTTAAAACACAGTGTGTGTGGAGCTGTGTCCCCATAAAACCCACTGTGTGTGGAACTGTGTCCCAGTGAATCCCAGTGTGTGTGGAACTGTGTCCCAGTAAAACCCAGTGTGTGTGGAACTGTGTCGCAGTAAAACCCTGTGTGTGTGGAGCTGTACCCCAGTAAAACCCAGTGTGTGTGGAGCTGTGTGTCCCAGTAAAACACAGTGTGTCTGGAGCTGTGTCGCAGTAAAACGCATTGTGTATGGAAATATGTCTCAGTAAAACCGAGTGTGTGTGGAGCTGTGTCCCAGTAAAACCCATTGTGTGTGGAAATATGTCTCAGTAAAACCGAGTGTGTGTGGAGCTGTGTCCCAGTAAATCCCAGAGTGTATGGAGCTGTGTCCCAGTAAAACCCAGTGTGTGTGGAACTGAGACCCAGTGAAACCAGTGTGTGTAGAAATGTGTCCCAGTAAAACCCAGTGTGTGTGGATCTGTGTCCCAGTAATACCCAGTGTGTGTGGAACTGAGACCCAGTGAAACCAGTGTGGGTGGAAATGTGTCCCAGTAAAACCCAGTGTGTGTGGAGCTGTGTCCCAGTAAAACCCAGTGTTTGTGGAACTGTGTCCCAGTAAAACCCAGTGTGTGTGGAGCAGTGTCCCAATAAAACCCAGTGTGTGTGGAACTGTGTTTCCGATTAACCAGTGTGAGTGGAGCTGTGTCCCAGTAAAACCCATTGTGTGTGGAACTGTGTGTCCGTAAAACCAAGTGTGTGTGGAGCTGTGTCCCAGTAAAACCCAGTGTTTGTGGAACTGTGTCCCAGTAAAACCCAGTGTGTGTGGAGCAGTGTCCCAATAAAACCCAGTGTGTGTGGAACTGTGTTTCCGATTAACCAGTGTGTGTGGAGCTGTGTCCCAGTAAAACCCGGTTTGTGTGGAGCTGGAACAAAGTAAAACCCAGTGTGCTTGGAACTGTGACCCAGTTAAACCCAGTGTGTGTGGAACTGGGTCCCAGTAAAACCCAGTGTGTGTGGAGCTGTGTCCCAGTAAAACCCAGTGTGTGTGGAACTGTATCCCTGTGAAACCCAGTGCGTGTGGAGCTGTGTCCCAGTAAAACCCAGTGTGTGTGGAGCTGTGTCCCAGTAAAACCCAGTGTGTGTGGAGCTGTGTCCCAGTAAAACCCAGTGTGTGTGGAAATGTGTGCCCGTAAAACCCAGTGTGTGAAGCTCTACCCTAAAGAATCCCACTGTGTGTGGAACTGTGTCCCAGTGAAACCCAGTGAGTGTGGAACTGTGTCCCAGTAAAACCCAGTGAGTGTGGAACTGTGTCCCAGTAAAACCTAGTGTGCGTGGAGCTGTGTGTCCCAGTAAAACAAAGTGTGTGTGGAACTGTGTCGCACTAAAACGCATTGTGTGTGGAATTGTGTCGCAGTAAAACCCAGTGTGTGTGGAGCTGTGTCCCAGTAAAACCAGTGTGTGTGGAGCTGTGTCCCAGTAAAACCCAGGGTGTGTGGATCTGTGTCCCAGTAAAACCCAGTGTGTGTGGAACTGTGTCCCAGTGAAACCCAGTGTGTGTGGAACTGTGTCCCAGTAAAACCCAGTGTGTGTGGAGCTGTGTCCTTAAAACACAGTGTGTGTGCAGCTGTGTCCCAGTAAAACCCAGTGTGTGTGGAACTGTGTCCCCGTAAAACCCACTGTGTGTGGAACTGTGCCCCGGGGAAACCCAGTGTGTGTGGAACTGTGTCCCAGTTAAACCCAGTGTGTGTTTAACTTTGTCCCAGTGAAACCCAGTGTGTGTGGAATTGTGTCGCAGTAAAACCCAGTGTGTGTGGAGCTGTGTCCCAGTAAAACCCAGTGTGTGTGGAAATATGTCGCCGTAAAACCGAGTGTGTGTGGAGCTGTACCCCAGTGAAGCCCAGTGTGTGTATAGCTGTTTCCCCGTGAAGCCCAGTGTGTGTGGAGCTGTTTCCCAGTAAACCCAGTGTGTGTGCAGCTGTGTCCCAGTAAAACCCAGTGTGTGTGGAGCTGTGTCCCAGTAAAACCCAGTGTGTGTGGATCTGTGAACCCGTAAAACCCAGTGTGTGTGGAGCTGTTCCCCAGTAAAACCCAGTGTGTGTGGAGCTGTGTGTCCCAGTAAAACCCAGTGTGTGTGGAGCTGTGTCCCAGTAAAACCCAGTGTGCGTGGAGCTGTGTCCCAGTAAAACCCAGTGTGTGTGGAATTGTGTCCCAGTGAAACCCAGTGTTTGTGGAAGTGTGTCCCAGGAAAACCCAGTGTGTGTGGAACTGTGTTCCCGTAAATCCCACTGTGTGTGGAACTGTGTCCCAGTGAAACCCAGTGAGTGTGGAACTGTGTCCCAGTAAAACCCAGTGCGTGTGGAGCTGTGTCCCAGTGAAACCCAATGTGTGTGGAGCTGTACCCCAGTAAAACCCAGTGTGTGTGGAGCTGTGTCCCAGTAAAACAAAGTGTGTGTGGAGCTGTGTCCCAGTAAAACCCACTGTGTGTGGAACTGTGTTCCCGTAAATCCCACTGTGTGTGGAACAGTGTCCCAGTGAATCCCAGTGAGTGTGGAACTGTGTCCCAGTAAAACCCAGTGTGTGTGGAGCTGTGTCCCAGTAAAACCAGTGTGTGTGGAAATGTGTCCCAGTGAAACCCAGTGTGTGTGGAGCTGTGTCGCACTAAAACGCATTGTGTGTGTAATTGTGTCGCACTAAAACCCAGTGTGTGTGGAACTGTGTCCCAGTAAAACCCAGTGTGTGTGGAACTGTGTCCCAGTAAAACCCAGTGTGTGTGGAACTGTGTCCCAGTAAAACCCAGTGTGTGTGTGGAGCTGTGTCCTTAAAACAGAGTGTGTGTGCAGCTGTGTCCCAGTAAAACCCCGTGTGTGTGGAACTGTGTCCCCGTAAAACCCACTGTGTGTGGAGCTGTGTCCCAGTAAAACCCAGTGTGTGTGGAGCTGTACCCCAGTAAAACCCAGTGTGTGTGGAGCTGTGTCGCAGTGAAAGGCATTGTGTGTTTAACTTTGTCCCAGTGAAACCCAGTGTGTGTGGAACTGTGTTGCAGTAAAACCCAGTGTGTGTGGAGCTGTGTCCCAGTAAAACCCAGTGTGTGTGGAGCTGTGTCCCAGTAAAACCCAGTGTGTGTGGAGCTGTACCCCACTAAAACCCAGTGTGTGTGAAGCTGTGTGTCCCAGTTAAACACAGTGTGTGTGGAACTGTGTCCCAGTGAAACCCAGTGTGTGTGGAACTGTTTCGCAGTAAAACCCAGTGTGTGTGGAGCTGTGTCACAGTGAAACCCAATGTTTGTGGAGGTGTGTCCCAGTAAAACACAGTGTGTGTGGAAATGTGTGTCTGTAAAACGCAGTGTGTGTGGAACTGTGTCCCAGTAAAATCCAGTGTGTGTAGAATTGTGTCCCAGTAAAACCCAGTGTGTGTGGAGCTGTGTCCCAGTAAAAACCAGTGTGTGTGGAACTGTGTCCCAGTAAAACCCAGTGTGTGTGGAACTGTATCCCAGTGAAACCCAGTGCGTGTGGAGCTGTGTCCCAGTAAAACACAGTGTGTGTGGAGCTGTGTCCATGTAAAACCCAGTGTGTGTGGAAATGTGTGCCCGTAAAACCCAGTGTGTGTGGAGCTGTGTCCCAGTAAAACCCAGTGTGTGTGGAGCTGTACCCCAGTAAAACCCAGTGTGTGTGGAGCTGTGTGTCGCAGTAAAACACAGTGTGTGTGGAGCTGTGTCCCAGTAAAACCCAGTGTGTGTGGAATGGTGTCCCAGTTAAACCCAATGTGTGTGGAACTGTGTCCCAGGAAAACCCAGTGTGTGTGGAACTGTGTCCCAGTAAAACCCAGTGTGTGTGGAGCTCTGTCCTTAAAACACAGTGTGTGTGGAGCTGTGTCCCAGTGAAACCCAGTGTGTGTGGAACTGTGTCCCAGTGAAACCCAGTGTGTGTGGAACTGTGTCGCAGTGAAACCCAGTGTGTGTGGAGCTGTGTCCCAGTAAAACCCAGTGTGTGTGGAGCTGTGTCCCAGTAAAACCCAGTGTGTGTGGAACTGTGTCCCAGTAAAACACAGTGTGTGTGGAAATGTGTGTCTGTAAAACGCAGTGTGTGTGGAACTGTGTCCCAGTAAAACCCAGTGTGTGTGGAGCTGTGTCCCAGTAAAACCCAGTGTGTGTGGAAATATGTCGCCGTAAAACCGAGTGTGTGTGGAGCTGTGTCTCAGTAAATCCCAGAGTGTATGGAGCTGTGTCCCAGGAAAAGCCAGTGTGTGTGGAACTGTGTGTCCGTAAAACTCAGTGTGTGTGGAACTGTGTCCCAGTAAAACCCAGGGTGTGTGGAGATGTGTCCGAGTAAAACCCACTGTGTGTGGAGCTGTGTCCCTGTAAAACCAGGTGTTTGTGGAACTGTGTGTCCGGAAAACCCAGTGTGTGTGGAGCTGTGTCCCAGTGAAAGCCAGTGTGTGTGGAACTGTATCCCCGTGAAGCCCAGTGAGTGTGGAGCTGTGTCCCAGTAAAACCCAGTGTGTGTGGAACTGTGTCCCCATAAAACCCACTGTGTGTGGAACTGTGTCCCAGTGAATCCCAGTGTGTGTGGAACTGTGTCCCAGTAAAACCCAGTGTGTGTGGAGCTGTGTCCCAGTGTAACCCAGTGTGTGTTGAGCTGTACCCCAGTAAAACCCAGTGTGTGTGGAGCTGTGTGTCCCAGTAAAACACAGTGTGTCTGGAGCTGTGTCGCAGTAAAACGCATTGTGTGTATAACTGTTTCCCTGTGAAACACCGTGTGTGTGGAACTGTGTCGCTGTAAAACCCATTGTGTGTGGAAATATGTCTCAGTAAAACCGAGTGTGTGTGGAGCTGTGTCCCAGTAAATCCCAGAGTGTATGGAGCTGTGTCCCAGTAAAACCCAGTGTGTGTGGAACTGAGACCCAGTGAAACCAGTGTGTGTAGAAATGTGTCCCAGTAAAACCCAGTGTGTGTGGAACTGAGACCCAGTGAAACCAGTGTGGGTGGAAATGTGTCCCAGTAAAACCCAGTGTGTGTGGAGCTGTGTCCCAGTAAAACCCAGTGTTTGTGGAACTGTGTCCCAGTAAAACCCAGTGTGTGTGGAGCAGTGTCCCAATAAAACCCAGTGTGTGTGGAACTGTGTTTCCGATTAACCAGTGTGAGTGGAACTGTGTCCCAGTAAAACCCATTGTGTGTGGAACTGTGTGTCCGTAAAACCAAGTGTGTGTGGAGCTGTGTCCCAGTAAAACCTGGTTTGTGTGGAGCTGGAACAAAGTAAAACCCAGTGTGCTTGGAACTGTGACCCAGTTAAACCCAGTGTGTGTGGAACTGGGTCCCAGTAAAACCCAGTGTGTGTGGAGCTGTGTCCCAGTAAAACCCAGTGTGTGTGGAACTGTATCCCTGTGAAACCCAGTGCGTGTGGAGCTGTGTCCCAGTAAAACCCAGTGTGTGTGGAGCTGTGTCCCAGTAAAACCCAGTGTGTGTGGAGCTGTGTCCCAGTAAAACCCAGTGTGTGTGGAAATGTGTGCCCGTAAAACCCAGTGTGTGAAGCTCTACCCTAAAGAATCCCACTGTGTGTGGAACTGTGTCCCAGTGAAACCCAGTGAGTGTGGAACTGTGTCGCACTAAAACGCATTGTGTGTGGAATTGTGTCGCAGTAAAACCCAGTGTGTGTGGAGCTGTGTCCCAGTAAAACCAGTGTGTGTGGAGCTGTGTCCCAGTAAAACCCAGGGTGTGTGGATCTGTGTCCCAGTAAAACCCACTGTGTGTGGAACTGTGTCCCAGTGAAACCCAGTGTGTGTGGAACTGTGTCCCAGTGAAACCCAGTGTGTGTGGAACTGTGTCCCCGTAAAACCCAGTGTGTGTGCAGCTGTGTCCCAGTAAAACCCAGTGTGTGTGGAACTGTGTCCCCGTAAAACCCACTGTGTGTGGAACTGTGCCCCGGGGAAACCCAGTGTGTGTGGAACTGTGTCCCAGTTAAACCCAGTGTGTGTTTAACTTTGTCCCAGTGAAACCCAGTGTGTGTGGAATTGTGTCGCAGTAAAACCCAGTGTGTGTGGAGCTGTGTCCCAGTAAAACCCAGTGTGTGTGGAAATATGTCGCCGTAAAACCGAGTGTGTGTGGAGCTGTACCCCAGTGAAGCCCAGTGTGTGTGGAGCTGTTTCCCCGTGAAGCCCAGTGTGTGTGGAGCTGTTTCCCAGTAAACCCAGTGTGTGTGCAGCTGTGTCCCAGTAAAACCCAGTGTGTGTGGAGCTGTGTCCCAGTAAAACCCAGTGTGTGTGGATCTGTGAACCCATAAAACCCAGTGTGTGTGGAGCTGTTCCCCAGTAAAACCCAGTGTGTGTGCAGCTGTGTGTCCCAGTAAAACAGTGTGCGTGGAGCTGTGTCCCAGTAAAACCCAGTGTGTGTGGAATTGTGTCCCAGTGAAACCCAGTGTTTGTGGAAGTGTGTCCCAGGAAAACCCAGTGTGTGTGGAGCTCTGTCCTTAAAACACAGTGTGTGTGGAGCTGTGTCCCAGTGAAACCCAGTGTGTGTGGAACTGTGTTCCCGTAAATCCCACTGTGTGTGGAACTGTGTCCCAGTGAAACCCAGTGAGTGTGGAACTGTGTCCCAGTAAAACCCACTGTGTGTGGAACTGTGTCCCAGTAAAACCCAGTGCGTGTGGAGCTGTGTCCCAGTGAAACCCAGTGTGTGTGGAGCTGTGTCCCAGTAAAACAAAGTGTGTGTGGAGCTGTGTCCCAGTAAAACCCACTGTGTGTGGAACTGTGTTCCCGTAAATCCCACTGTGTGTGGAACAGTGTCCCAGTGAATCCCAGTGAGTGTGGAACTGTGTCCCAGTAAAACCCAGTGTGTGTGGAGCTGTGTCCCAGTAAAACCAGTGTGTGTGGAGCTGTGTCTCAATGAAACCCAGTGTGTGTGGAGCTGTGTCGCACTAAAACGCATTGTGTGTGTAATTGTGTCGCACTAAAACCCAGTGTGTGTGGAACTGTGTCCCAGTAAAACCCAGTGTGTGTGGAACTGTGTCCCAGTAAAACCCAGTGTGTGTGGAACTGTGTCCCAGTAAAACCCAGTGTGTGTGTGGAGCTGTGTCCTTAAAACAGAGTGTGTGTGCAGCTGTGTCCCAGTAAAACCCCGTGTGTGTGGAACTGTGTCCCCGTAAAACCCACTGTGTGTGGAGCTGTGTCCCAGTAAAACCCAGTGTGTGTGGAGCTGTGTCCCACTAAAACCCAGTGTGTGTGAAGCTGTGTGTCCCAGTAAAACACAGTGTGTGTGGAAATGTGTGTCTGTAAAACGCAGTGTGTGTGGAACTGTGTCCCAGTAAAATCCAGTGTGTGTAGAATTGTGTCCCAGTAAAACCCAGTGTGTGTGGAGCTGTGTCCCAGTAAAAACCAGTGTGTGTGGAACTGTGTCCCAGTAAAACCCAGTGTGTGTGGAACTGTATCCCAGTGAAACCCAGTGCGTGTGGAGCTGTGTCCCAGTAAAAACCAGTGCCTGTGGAGCTGTGACCCAGTAAAACACAGTGTGTGTGGAGCTGTGTCCATGTAAAACCCAGTGTGTGTGGAAATGTGTGCCCGTAAAACCCAGTGTGTGTGGAGCTGTGTCCCAGTAAAACCCAGTGTGTGTGGAGCTGTACCCCAGTAAAACCCAGTGTGTGTGGAGCTGTGTCCCAGTAAAACCCAGTGTGTGTGGAATGGTGTCCCAGTTAAACCCAATGTGTGTGGAACTGTGTCCCAGGAAAACCCAGTGTGTGTGGAACTGTGTCCCAGTAAAACCCAGTGTGTGTGGAGCTCTGTCCTTAAAACACAGTGTGTGTGGAGCTGTGTCCCAGTAAAACCCAGTGTGTGTGGAGCTCTGTCCTTAAAACACAGTGTGTGTGGAGCTGTGTCCCAGTAAAACCCAGTGTGTGTGTGGAACTGTGTCCCAGTGAAACCCAGTGTGTGTGGAACTGTGTCCCAGTGAAACCCAGTGTGTGTGGAACTGTGTCGCAGTGAAACCCAGTGTGTGTGGAACTGTGTCCCAGTAAAACCCAGTGTGTGTGGAACTGTGTCGCAGTGAAACCCAGTGTGTGTGGAACTGTGTCCCAGTAAAACCCAGTGTGTGTGGATCTGTGTCCCAGTAAAACCCAGTGTGTGTGGAGCTGTGTGTCCCAGTAAAACACAGTGTGTGTGGAAATGTGTGTCTGTAAAACGCAGTGTGTGTGGAGCTGTGTCCCAGTAAAACCCAGTGTGTGTAGAATTGTGTCCCAGTAAAACCCAGTGTGTGTGGAACTGTGTCCCAGTAAAACCCAGTGTGTGTGGAACTGTGTCCCAGTAAAACCCAGTGTGTGTGGAACTGTATCCCAGTGAAACCCAGTGCGTGTGGAGCTGTGTCCCAGTAAAAACCAGTGCGTGTGGAGCTGTGTGTCCCAGTGAAACCCAGTGTGTGTGGAGCTGTGTCCCAGTAAAACCCAATGTGTGTGGAACTGTGTCCCAGTAAAACCCAGTGTGTGTGGAGCTGTGTCCCAGTAAAACCCAGTGTGTGTGGAGATGTACCCCATTAAAACCCAGTGTGTGTGGAGCTGTGTCCCAGTAAAACCCAGTGTGTGTGGAATGGTGTCCCAGTGAAACCCAGGGTGTGTGGAGCTGTGTCCCAGTATAACCCAGTGTGTGTGGAGCTGTGTTCCCGTAAATCCCACTGTGTTTGGAACTGTGTCCCAGTGAAACCCAGTGTGTGTGGATCTGTGTCCCAGT
The DNA here is from genome assembly GCF_017639515.1 of Carcharodon carcharias. NCBI lineage: Eukaryota > Metazoa > Chordata > Chondrichthyes > Lamniformes > Lamnidae > Carcharodon > Carcharodon carcharias. The sequence continues at coordinate 194,933,172 of NC_054470.1, read as the reverse complement.
GAAAACCAGTGTGTGTGGAGCTGTGTGTCCCAGTAAAACCCAGTGTGTGTGGAGCTGTGTCCCAGTGAAAACCAGTGTGTGTGGAACTGTGTCGCAGTAAAACCCAGTGTGTGTGGAGCTGTGTCCCAGTGAAAACCAGTGTGTGTGGAACTGTGTCGCAGTAAAACCCAGTGTGTGTGGAGCTGTGTCCCAGTAAAAGGCATTGTGTGTGGAACTGTGTCGCAGTGAATCCCAGTGTGTGTGGAGCTGTGTCGCAGTAAAACCCAGTGTGTGTGGAGCTGTGTCCCAGTAAAACCAGTGTGTGTGGAAGTGTGTCCCAGTAAAACCCAGTGTGTGTGGAGCTGTGTCCCAGTAAAACCCAGTGTGTGTGGAACTGCGTCCCAGTGAAACCCAGTGTGTGTGGAAGTTTGTCCCAGTAAAACCCAGTGTGTGTGGAGCTGTGTCCCAGTAAAACCCAGTGTGTGTGGAACTGCGTCCCAGTAAAACCCAGTGTGTGTGGAGCTGTCTCCCAGTAAAACGCATTGTGTGTGGAACTGTGTCCCAGTGAATCCCAGTGTTTGTGGAACTGTGTCCCAGTGAATCCCAGTGTGTGTGGAACTGTGTCGCAGTAAAACCCAGTGTGTGTTGAGCTGTGTCCCAGTAAAACCCAGTGTGTGTGGAGCTCTGTCCTTAAAACACAGTGTGTGTGGAGCTGTGTCCCAGTAAAATCCAGTGTGTGTGGAACTGTATTCCCGTAAATCCCACTGTGTGTGGAACTGTGTCCCAGTAAAACCCACTGCGTGTGGAGCTGTGTCCCAGTGAAACCCAGTGTTTTGGAGGTGTGTCCCTGTAAAACCCAGTGTGTGTGGAGCTGTGTCCCAGTAAAACCCAGTGTGTGTGGAGCTGTGTCGCAGTGAAACGCATTGATTGTGGAACTGTGTCCCAGTGAAACCCAGTGTGTGTGGAGCTGTGTCCCAGTAAAACCAGTGTGTGTGGAGCTGTGTCGCAGTGAAACGCATTGATTGTGGAACTGTGTCCCAGTGAAACCCAGTGTGTGTGGAGCTGTGTCCCAGTAAAACCCAGGGTGTGTGGAGCTGTGTCTCAATGAAACCCAGTGTGTGTGGAGCTGTGTCCCAGTAAAAACCAGTGAGTGTGGAGCTGTGTCCCAGTAAAACCCAGTGTGTGTGGAACTGTGTCCCAGTAAAAACCAGTGTGTGTGGAGCTGTGTCCCCGTAAAACCCAGTGTGTGTGGAACTGTGTCCCAGTAAAACCCAGTGAGTGTGGAGCTGTGTCCCATTAAAAACCAGTGTGTGTGGATCTGTGTCTCAATTAAACCCAGTGCGTGTGGAGCTGTGTCCCAGTAAAACCCAGTGTGAGTGGAAATGTGTCCCAGTGAATCCCAGTGTGTGTGGAACAGTGTCGCAGTAAAACCCAGTGTGTGTGGAGCTGTGTCCCAGTAAAACCCAGTGTGTGTGGAGCTGTGTCCCAGTAAAACCCAGTGTGTGTGGAGCTGTGTCCCAGTAAAACCCAGTGTGTGTGGAGCTGTGTCCCAGTAAAACCCAGTGTGTGTGGAGCTGTGTCCCAGTAAAACCCAGTGTGTGTGGAGCTGTGTCCCAGTAAAACCAGTGTGTGTGGAGCTGTGTCCCAGTAAAACCCAGTGTGTGTGGAGCTGTGTCCCAGTAAAACCCAGTGTGTGTGGAGCTGTGTCCCAGTAAAACCCAGTGTGTGTGGAGCTGTGTCCCAGTAAAACCCCGTGCGTGTGGAGATGTGTCCCAGTAAAACCCAGTGTGTGTGGAACTGTGTCCCAGTAAAACCCAGTGTGTGTGGAGCTGTACCCCAGTAAAACCCAATGTGTGTGGAGCTGTGTGTCCCAGTAAATCCCAGTGTGTGTGGAATTGTGTCCCAGTGAAACCCAGTGTGTGTGGAAGTGTGTCCCAGGAAAACCCAGTGTGTGTGGAGCTGTGTCCAGTAAAATCCAGTGTGTGTGGAACTGTGTTCCCGTAAATCCCACTGTGTTTGGAACTGTGTCCCAGTGAAACCCAGTGTGTGTGGAGCTGTGTCCCTGTAAAACCCAGTGTGTGTGGAGCTGTGTGCCCCAGTAAAACACAGTGTGTGTGGAACTGTGTCCCAGTAAAACCCAGTGTGTGTGGAGCTGTGTCGCAGTAAAACCCAGTGTGTGTGGTGCTGTTTCCCAGTGAAACGCAGTGTGTGTGGAACTGTATCCCAGTGAAACCCAGTGCGTGTGGATCTGTGTCCCAGTAAAAACCAGTGCGTGTGGAGCTGTGTGTCGCATTAAAACCCAGTGTGTGTGGAGCTGTGTCCCAGTGAAACCCAGTGTGTGTGGAGCTGTGTCCCAGTAAAACCCAATGTGTGTGGAACTGTGTCCCAGTAAAACCCAGTGTGTGTGGAACTGTGTGCCCGTAAAACCCAGTGTGTGTGGAACTGTGTCCCAGTTAATCCCAGGATGTGTGGAACTGTGTGCCCGTAAAACCCAGTGTGTGTGGAACTGTGTCCCAGTAAAACGCATTGTGAGTGGAAATGTGTCCCAGTGAATCCCAGTGTGTGTGGAACTGTGTCGCAGTAAAAGCCAGTGTGTGTGGAACTGTGTGTCCTGGTTAAACACAGTGTGTGTGGAGCTGTGTCGCAGTAAAACGCATTGTGAGTGGAAATGTGTCCCAGTGAATCCTAGTGTGTGTGGAACAGTGTCGCAGTAAAACCCAGTGTGTGTGGAGCTGTGTCCCAGTAAAACCAGTGTGTGTGGAGCTGTGTCCCAGTAAAACCCAGTGTGTGTGGAGCTGTGTCCCAGTAAAACCCAGTGTGTGTGGAGCTGTGTCTTTAAAACACTGTGTGTGTGGAGCTGTGTCCCAGTAAAATCCAGTGTGTGTGGAACTGTGTTCCCATAAATCCCACTGTGTGTGGAACTGTGTCCCAGTGAAACCCAGTGTGTGTGTAACTGTGTCCCAGTAAAACCCAGTGCGTGTGGAGCTGTGTCCCAGTGAAACCCAGTGTTTTGGAGGTGCGTCCCAGTAAAACCCAGGGTGTGTGGAGCTGTACCCCAGTAAAACCCAGTGTGTGTGTGGTGCTGTGTGTCCCAGTAAAACAAATTGTGTGTGGAGCTGTGTCGCAGTAAAACGCATTGTGTGTGGAACTGTTTCCCAGTGAAACCCAGTGTGTGTGGAGCTGTGTCGCAGTGAAACGCATTGTGTGTGGAACTGTGTCCCAGTGAAACCCAGTGTGTGTGGAGTTGTGTCCCAGTAAACCCCAGTGTGTGTGGAACTGTATCCCAGTGAAACCCAGTGCGTGTGGAGCTGTGTTCCAGTAAAACCCAGAGTGTGTGCAGCTGTTTCCCAGTAAAACCCAGTGTGTGTGGAGCTGTGTCCCAGTAAAACCCAGTGTGTGTGGAACTGTGTGCCCGTAAAACCCAGTGTATGTGTATCTGTGTCCCAGTAAAACCCAGTGTGTGTGGAGCTCTGTCCTTAAAACACAGTGTGTGTGGAACTGTGTCCCAGTAAAATCCACTGTGTGTGGAACTGTGTTCCCGTAAATCCCACTGTGTGTGGAACTGTGTCCCAGTAAAACCCAGTGTGTGTGGAACTGTGTCCCAGTAAAACCCAGTGTGTGTGGAACTGTGTCCCTGTAAAACCCAGTGTGTGTGGAACTGTGTCCCTGTAAAACCCAGTGTGTGTGGAGCTGTGTCCCAGTAAAACCAGTGTGTGTGGAGCTGTGTCCCAGTGAAACCCAGTGTGTGTGGAACTGTGTCCCAGTAAAACCCAGGGTGTGTGGAGCTGTGTCTCAATGAAACCCAGTGTGTGTGGAGCTGTACCCCAGTAAAACACAGTGTGTGTGGAGCTGTGTCGCAGTAAAACGCATTGTGAGTGGAAATGTGTCCCAGTGAATCCCAGTGTGTGTGCAACAGTGTCGCAGTAAAACCCAGTGTGTGTGGAGCTGTGTCCCAGTAAAACCCAGTGTGTGTGGAACTGTGTCCCAGTGAAACCCAGTGTGTGTGGAAGTGTGTCCCAGTAAAACCCAGTGTGTGTGGAGCTGTGTCCTTAAAACACTGTGTGTGGAGCTGTGTCCCAGTAAAATCCAGTGTGTGTGGAACTGTGTTCCCGTAAATCCCACTGTGTGTGGAACTGTGTCCCAGTGAAACCCAGTGTGTGTGTAACTGTGTCCCAGTAAAACCCAGTGCGTGTGGAGCTGTGTCCCAGTGAAACCCAGTGTTTTGGAGGTGCGTCCCAGTAAAACCCAGGGTGTGTGGAGCTGTACCCCAGTAAAACCCAGTGTGTGTGGTGCTGTGTGTCCCAGTAAAACAAATTGTGTGTGGAGCTGTGTCGCAGTAAAACGCATTGTGTGTGGAACTGTGTCCCAGTGAAACGCAGTGTGTGTGGAACTGTGTGCCCGTAAAACCCAGTGTGTGTGGATCTGTGTCCCAGTAAAACCCAGTGTGTGTGGAGCTGTGTCCCAGTAAAACCCAGAGTGTGTGCAGCTGTGTCCCAGTAAAACCCAGTGTGTGTGGAGCTGTGTCCCAGTAAAACCCAGTGTGTGTGGAACTGTGTGCCCGTAAAACCCAGTGTGTGTGGATCTGTGTCCCAGTAAAACCCAGTGTGTGTGGAGCTGTGTCCCAGTAAAACCCAATGTGTGTGGAGCTGTGTGTCCCAGTAAAACCCAGTGTGTGTGGAGCTGTGTCCCAGTAAATCCCAGTGTGTGTGGAATTGTGTCCCAGTGAAACCCAGTGTGTGTGGAAGTGTGTGCCAGGAAAACCCAGTGTGTGTGGAGCTCTGTCCATAAAACACAGTGTGTGTGGAGCTGTGTCCCAGTAAAACCCAGTGTGTGTGGAACTGTGTCCCAGTAAAACACAGTGTGTGTGGAGCTGTGTCCCAGTAAAACCCAGTGTGTGTGGAACTGTGTCCCAGTAAAACCCAGTGTGAGTGGAGCTGTGTCCCAGTAAAACCCAGTGTGTGTGGAACTGTGTCCCAGTGAAACCCAGTGAGTGTGGAACTGTGTCCCAGTAAAACCCAGTGTGTGTGGAGCTGTGTCCCAGTAAAACCCAGTGTGAGTGGAGCTGTGTCCCAGTAAAACCCAGTGTGTGTGGAACTGTGTCCCAGTAAAACCCAGTGTGTGTGGAACTGTGTCCCAGTAAAACCCAGTGTGTGTGGAGCTGTGTCCCAGTAAAACACAGTGTGTGTGGAGCTGTGTCCCAGTGAAACCCAGTGTGTGTGGAGCTGTGTCCCAGTGAAACCCAGTGTGTGTGGAGCTGTGTCCCAGTGAAACCCAGTGAGTGTGGAGCTGTGTCCTTAAAACACTGTGTGTGGAGCTGTGTTCCAGTAAAATCCAGTGTGTGTGGAACTGTGTCCCCGTAAATCCCACTGTGTGTGGAACTGTTTCCCAGTGAAACCCAGTGTGTGTGTAACTGTGTCCCAGTAAAACCCAGTGCGTGTGGAGCTGTGTCCCAGTGAAACCCAGTGTTTTGGAGGTGCGTCCCAGTAAAACCCAGGGTGTGTGGAGCTGTACCCCAGTAAAACCCAGTGTGTGTGGAACTGTGTCCCAGTGAAACCCAGTGTGTGTGGAGCTGTGTCGCAGTGAAACGCATTGTGTGTGGAACTGTGTCCCAGTGAAACCCAGTGTGTGTGGAGCTGTGTCCCAGTGAAACCCAGTGTGTGTGGAGCTGTGTCCCAGTAAACCCCAGTGTGTGTGGAACTGTGTCACAGTAAAACCCAGTGTGCGTGGAGCTGTGTCCCAGTAAACCCCAGTGTGTGTGGAACAGTATCCCAGTGAAACCCAGTGCGTGTGGAGCTGTGTTCCAGTAAAACCCAGAGTGTGTGGAACTGTGTGCCCGTAAAACCCAGTGCGTGTGGAGCTGTGTCCCAGTAAAACCCAGTGTGTGTGGAACTGTGTGCCCGTAAAACCCAGTGCGTGTGGATCTGTGTCCCAGTAAAACCCAGTGTGTGTGGAGCTGTACCAAAGTAAAACCCAGTGTGTGTGGATCTGTGTCCCAGTAAAACCCAATGTGTGTGGAGCTGTGTGTCCCAGTAAAACCCAGTGTGTGTGGAGCTGTGTCCCAGTAAATCCCAGTGTGTGTGGAATTGTGTCCCAGTGAAACCCAGTGTGTGTGGAGCTGTGTCCCAGTAAAAACCCAGTGTGTGTGGAGCTGTGTCCCAGTAAAACCCAGTGTGTGTGGAGCTGTGTCCCAGTAAAACCCAGTGTGAGTGGAGCTGTGTCCCAGTAAAACCCAGTGTGTGTGGAGCTGTGTCCCAGTAAAACACAGTGTGTGTGGAGCTGTGTCCCAGTGAAACCCAGTGAGTGTGGAACTGTGTCCAAGTAAAACCCAGTGTGTATGGAGCTGTGTCTCAATGAAACCCAGTGTGTGTGGAACTGTGCCCCGGCGAAACCCAGTGTGCGTGGAACTCTGTCCCAGTAAAACCCAGTGTGTGTGGAACTGTGTCGCAGTAAAACCCAGTGTGTGTGGAGCTGTGTCCCTGTAAAACCCAGTGTGTGTGGAGCTGTGTCCCAGTAAAACCCATTGTGTGTGGAAATATGTCGCAGTAAAACCGAGTGTGTGTGGAGCTGTGTCCCAGTAAATCCCAGAGTGTATAGAGCTGTGTCCCAGGAAAAGCCAGTGTGTGTGGAACTGTGTGTCCGTAAAACTCAGTGTGTGTGGAACTGTGTCCCAGTAAAACCCAGTGTGTGTGGAACTGTGTCCCAGTAAAACCCAGTGTGTGTGGAACTGAGTCCCAGAAAAACCCAGTGTGTGTGGAGCTGTGTCCCAGTAAAACCCAGTGTGTGTGGAACTGTGTCCCAGTAAAACCCAGTGTGTGTCGCTTTGTCCCAATAAATCCCAGTGTGTGTGGAACTGTGTGTCCGTAAAAACCAGTGTGTGTAGAACTGTGTCGCAGTAAAACCCAGTGTGTGTGGAGCTGTGTCCCAGTAAAACCCAGTGTGTGTGGAACTGTGTCCCAGTAAAACCCAGTGTGCTTGGAACTGTGTCCCAGTTAAACCCAGTGTGTGTGGAACTGGGTCCCAGTAAAACCCAGTGTGTGTGGAGCTGTGTCCCAGTAAAACCCAGTTTGTGTGGAGCTGTGTCCCAGTAAAAACGAGTGTGTGTGGAACTGTGTCCCAGTGAAAACCAGTGTGTGTGGAGCTGTGTCCCAGTAAAAACGAGTGTGTGTGGAACTGTGTCCCAGTGAAAACCAGTGTGTGTGGAGCTGTGTCCCAGTGAAACCCAGTGTGTGTGGAACTGTGTGTCTGTAAAATCCAGTGTGTGTGGAGCTGTTTCCCAGTGAAACGCAGTGTGTGTGGAACTGTGTCCCAGTAAAACCCAGTGTGTGTGGAACTGTGTGTCCATAAAACGCAGTGTGTGTGGAACTTTTGTCCCAGTAAAACCCAGTGTGTGTGGAACTGTGTCCCAGTAAATCCCAGTGTGTGTGGAGCTGTGTCCCTGTTAAACCCATTGTGTGTGGTGCTGTGTCCCAGTAAAAGCCAGTGTGTGTGGAACTGTGTGTCCGGAGAACCCAGTGTGTGTGGAAATGTGTCTCAGTAAAACCCCGTGTGTGTGGAACTGTGTCCCAGTAAAACCCAGTGTGTGTGGAGCTGTGTCCCAGTAAAACCCAGAGTGTGTGGAACTGTGTCCCAGTAAAACCAAGTGTGTGTGGAGCTGTGTCCCAGTAAAAACCAGTGTGTGTGGAACTGTGTCCCACTAAAACCCAGTGTGTGTGGAGCTGTGTCCCAGTAAAACCCAATGTGTGTGGAAATGTGTGCCCGTAAAACCCAGTGTGTGTGGAACTGTGTCCGAGTAAAACCCAGGGTGTGTGGAGCTGTGTCCCAGTAAAACCCAGTGTGTGTGGAGCTGTGTCCCGGTAAAAACCAGTGTGTGTGGAACTGTGTCCTAGTAAAACCCAGTGTGTGTTGTTCTGTATCCCAGTGAAACCCAGTGCGTGTGGAGCTGTGTCCCAGTAAAACCCAGTGCGTGTGGAGCTGTGTCCCAGTAAAACCCAGTGTGTGTGGAGCTGTGTCCCAGTAAAACCCAGTGCGTGTGGAGCTGTGTCCCAGTAAAACCCAGTGTGTGTGGAGCTGTGTCCCAGTAAAACCCAATGTGTGTGAAACTTTGTCCCAGTAAAACCAAGTGTGTGTGGAACTGTGTGCCCGTAAAACCCAATGTGTGTGGAACTGTGTCCCAGTAAAACCCAGAGCAGTTGGAGAATTGTCCTGGTTAAACCCAGTGTGTGTGGAGCACTACCCTAGTGAAACCCAGTGTGTGTGGAGCTGTGTCCCAGTAAAACCCAGTGTTTGTGGAGCTGTACCCCAGTAAAACCCAGTGTGTGTGGAGCTGTGTCGCAGTAAAACCCAGTGTGTGTGGAGCTGAGTCCCAGTGAAACCCAGTGTGTGTGGAGCTGTGTCCCAGTAAAACCCAGTGTGTGTGGAACTGTGTCCCAGTAAAACCCAGTGTGTGTGGAGCTGCGTCCCAGTAAAACCCAGTGTGTGTGGAGCTGTGTCCCAGTAAAACCCAGTGTGTGTGTCACTGTGTCCCAGTGAAACCCAGTGTGTGTGGAACTGTGTGTCCGTAAAACCCAGTGTGTGTGGAACTGTGTCCCACTGAAACCCAGTGTGTGTGGAACTGTGTCCCAGTAAAACACAGTGTGTGTGGAACTGTGTCCCAGTAAAACCCAGTGTGTGTGGAGCTGTGTCCCAGTAAAACCCAGTGTGTGTGTCACTGTGTCCCAGTGAAACCCAGTGTGTGTGGAACTGTGTGTCCGTAAAACCCAGGGTGTGTGGAGCTGTGTCCCAGTAAAACACAGTGTGTGTGGAACTGTGTCCCAGTAAAACCCAGTGCGTGTGGAGCTGTGTCCCAGTGAAACCCATTGTTTTGGAGGTGTGTCCCATTAAAACCCAGTGTGTGTGGAGCTGTGTCCCAGTAAAACGCTGTGTGCATGGAGCTGTACCACAGTAAAACCCAGTGTGTGTGGAGCTGTGTGTCCCAGTAAAACAAATTGTGTGTACAGCTGTGTCGCAGTGAATCCCAGTGTGTGTGGAGCTGTGTCCCAGTAAAACCAGTGTGTGTGGAGCTGTGTCCCAGTAAAACCCAGGGTGTGTGGAGCTGTGTCTCAATGAAACCCAGTGTGTGTGGAGCTGTGTCCCAGTGAAACCCAGTGTGTGTGGAGCTGTACACCAGTAAAACCCAGTGTGTGTGGAAATGTGTCGCAGTAAAACCCAGTGTGTGTGGAGCTGTGTCCCAGTAAAACCCAGTGTATGTGGAGCTGTGTCCCAGTAAAACCCAGTGTGTGTGTCACTGTGTCCCAGTGAAACCCAGTGTGTGTGGAACTGTGTGTCCGTAAAATCCAGTGTGTGTGGAACTGTGTGTCCGTAAAACCCAGTGTGTGTGGAACTGTGTCCCAGTGAAACCCAGTGAGTGTGGAGCTGTGTCCCAGTAAAACCAGTGTGTGTGGAGCTGTGTCCCAGTAAAACCAGTGTGTGTGGAGCTGTGTCCCAGTAAAACCCAGTGTGTGTGGAGCTGTACCCCAGTAAAACACAGTGTGTGTGGAACAGTGTCCAAGTAAAACCCAGTGTGTGTGGAACTGTGTGTCCGTAAAACCCAGTGTGTGTGGAGCTGTGTCCCAGTAAAACCCAGTGTGTGTGGAACTGTGTGCCTGTAAAACCCAGTGTGTTTGGAACTGTGTCCCAGTAAAACCCAGTGCATGTGGAGCTGTGTCCCAGTGAAACCCAGTGTTTTGGAGGTGTGTCCCAGTAAAACCCAGTGTGTGTGGAGCTGTACACCAGTAAAACCCAGTGTGTGTGGAGCTGTGTCGCAGTAAAACGCTTTGTGTGTGTCACTGTGTCCCAGTGAAACCCAGTGTGTGTGGAAATGTGTCGCAGTAAAACCCAGTGTGTGTGGAGCTGTGTCCCAGTAAAACCCAGTGTGTGTGGAGCTGTGTCCCAGTAAAACCCAGTGTGTGTGGAGACTGTGTCCAGTAAAACCCAGTGTGTGTGGAACTGTGGTCCCAGTAAAACCCAGTGTGTGTGGAGCTGTGTCCAGTAAAACCCAGTGTGTGTGGAACTGTGTCCAGTAAAACCAGTGTGTGTGGAACTGTGTGCCAGTAAACCCAGTGTGTGTGGAGCTGTTTCCCAGTGAAACGCCGTGTGTGTGGAAATGTATCCCAGTGAAAACCAGTGTGCTTGGAGCTGTGTCCCAGTGAAACCCAGTGTTTGTGGAGCTGTGTCCCAGTAAAACCCAGTGTGTGTGGAACTGTGTCCCAGTAAAACCACAGTGTGTGTGGAGCTGTGTCCCAGTAAAACCCAGTGTGTGTGGAGCTGTGTCCCAGTAAAACCCAGTGAATGTGGAGCTCTGTCCCAGTAAAACCCAGTGTGTGTGGAACTGTGTCCCAGTAAAACCCAGTGCATGTGGAGCTGTGTCCCAGTTAAACCGACTGTGTGTGGAGATGTACCCTAGTAAAACCCAGTGTGTGTGGAGCTGTGTCCCTGTTAAACCCAGTGTGTGTGGAGCTGTGTCCCCGTAAAACCCAGTGTGTGTGGAACTGTGTCCCAGTGAAACCCAGTGTGTGTGGAACTGTGTCCCAGTAAAACCCAGTGTGTGTGGAGCTGTGTCCCAGTAAAACCCAGTGTGTGTGGAGCTGTGACCCAGTGAAACCCAGTGTGTGTGGAACTGTGTCCCAGTAAACCCAGTGTGTGTGGAGCTGTGTCCCAGTAAAACCCAGTGTGTGTGGAGCTGTGTCCCAGTAAAACCCAGTGTGTGTGGCACTGTGTCCCAGTGAAACCCAGTGTGTGTGGAACTGTGTCCCAGTAAAACCCAGTGTGTGTGGAACTGTGTCCCAGTAAAACACAGTGTGTGTGGAACTGTGTCCCAGTAAAACCCAGTGTGTGTGGAACTGTGTCCCAGTAAAACCCAGTGTGTGTGGAGCTGTGTCCCAGTAAAACCCAGTGTGTGTGGAGCTGTGTCCCAGTAAAACCCAGTGTGTGTGGAGCTGTGTCCCAGTAAAACCCAGTGTGTGTGGAACTGTGTCCCAGTAAAACCCAGTGTGTGTGGAGCTGTGTCCCAGTAAAACCCAGTGTGTGTGGAAGCTGTGTCCCAGTAAAACCCAGTGTGTGTGTAACTGTGTCCCAGTAAACCCAGTGTGTGTGGAGCTGTGTCCCAGTGAAACCCAGTGTGTGTGGAACTGTGTGTCTGTAAAACCCAGTGTGTGTGGAGCTGTGTCCCAGTAAAACCGGTGTGTGTGGAGCTGTGTCCCAGTAAAACCCACTGTGTGTGGAACTGTGTCCCAGTGAAAGCCAGTGTGTGTGGAACTGTATCCCAGTAAAACCCAGTGTGTGTGGGAGCTGTGTCCCAGTGTAAACCAGTGTGTGTGGACTGTGTCCCAGTAAACACAGTGTGTGTGGAGCTGTGTCGCAGTAAAACCTGTGTGTGTGTCACTGTGTCCCAGTGAAAACCCAGTGTGTGTGGAAATGTGTCGCAGTAAAACCCAGTGTGTGTGGAGCTGTGTCCCAGTGAAACCCAGTGTGTGTGGAACTGTGTCCCAGGAAAACCCAGTGTGTGTGGAGCTGTGTCCCAGTAAAACCCAGTGTGTGTGGAGATGTGTCCCAGTAAAACCCAGTGTGTGTGGAGCTGTGTCCCAGTAAAACCCAGTGTGTGTGGAGGTGTACCCTAGTGAAACCCAGTGTGTGTGGAGCTGTGTCCCAGTAAAACCCAGTGTGTGTGGAGCTGTGTCCCAGTAAAACCCAGTGTGTGTGGAGCTGTGTCCCAGTAAAACCCAGTGTGTGTGGAGCTGTGTCCCAGTAAAACCCAGTGTGTGTGGAGCTGTGTCCCAGTAAAACCCAGTGTGTGTGGAACTGTGTCCCAGTGAAACCCAGTGTGTGTGGAGCTGTGTCCCAGTAAAACCCAGTGTGTGTGGAGCTGTGTCCCAGTAAAACCCAGTGTGTGTGGAGCTGTGTCCCAGTAAAACCCAGTGTGTGTGGAGCTGTGTCCCAGTAAAACCCAGTGTGTGTGGAGCTGTGTCCCAGTAAAACCCAGTGTGTGTGGAGCTGTGTCCCAGTAAAACCCAGTGTGTGTGGAGCTGTGTCCCAGTAAAACCCAGTGTGTGTGGAGCTGTGTCCCAGTAAAACCCAGTGTGTGTGGAAGCTGTGTCCCAGTAAAACCCAGTGTGTGTGGAGCTGTGTCCAAGTAAAACACACTGTGTGTGGAACTGTGTCCCAGTAAAACCCAGTGTGTGTGGAGCTGTGTCCCAGTAAAACCCAGTGTGTGTGGAGCTGTGTCCCAGTAAAACCCAGTGTGTGTGGAGCTGTGTCCCAGTAAAACCAGTGTGTGTGGAGCTGTGTCCCAGTAAAACCCAGTGCGTGTGGAGCTGTGTCCCAGTGAAACCCAGTGTGTGTGGAGCTGTGTGTCCGTAAAACCCAGTGTGTGTGGAACTGTGGGTCCGTAAAACCCAGTGTGTGTGGAACTGTGTCCAGTAAAACCCAGTGTGTGTGGAGCTGTGTCCCAGTAAAACCCAGAGTGTGTGGAACTGTGTCCCAGTAAAACCCAGTGTGTGTGGAGCTGTGTCCCAGTAAAACCCAGTGTGTGTGGAGCTGTGTCCCAGTAAAACCAGTGTGTGTGGAACTGTGTCCCAGTAAAACCCAGTGTGTGTGGAGCTGTGTCCCAGTAAAACCCAGTGTGTGTGTAACTGTGTCCCAGTAAAACCCAGTGTGTGTGGAGCTGTGTCCCAGTAAAACCCAGTGTGTGTGGAGCTGTGTCCCAGTAAAACCCAGTGCGTGTGGAGCTGTGTCCCAGTAAAACCCAGTGTGTGTGGAGCTGTGTCCCAGTAAAACCCAGTGTGTGTGGAGCTGTGTCCCAGTAAAACCCAGTGTGTGTGGAGCTGTGTCCCAGTAAAACCCAGTGTGTGTGGATCTGTGTCCCAGTAAAACCCAGTGTGTGTGGAGCTGTGTCCCAGTAAAACCCAGTGTGTGTGGAACTGTGTCCCAGTAAAACCCAGTGTGTGTGGAACTGTGTGCCCGTAAAACCCAGTGTGTGTGGAACTGTGTCCCAGTAAAACCCAGTGTGTGTGGAGATGTGTCCCAGTAAAACCCAGTGTGTGTGGAACTGTGTCCCAGTAAAACCCAGTGTGTGTGGAACTGTGTCCCAGTAAAACCCAGTGTGTGTGGAGCTGTGTCCCGTAAAACCAGTGTGTGTGGAGCTGTGTCCCAGTGAAACCCAGTGTGTGTGGAGCTGTGTCCAGTAAAACCCAGTGTGTGTGGAGCTGTGTCCCAGTAAAACCCAGTGTGTGTGGAGCTGTGTCCCAGTAAAACCCAGTGTGTGTGGAACTGTGTCCCAGTAAAACCCAGTGTGTGTGGAGCTGTGTCCCAGTAAAACCCAGTGTGTGTGGAGCTGTGTCCCAGTAAAACCAGTGTGTGTGGAGCTGTGTTCCCAGTAAATCCCAGTGTGTGTGGAGCTGTGTCCCAGTAAAACCCAGTGTGTGTGGAGCTGTGTCCCAGTAAAACCCAGTGTGTGTGGAGCTGCACCCAGTGAAACCCAGTGTGTGTGGAGCTGTGTCCCAGTAAAACCCAGTGTGTGTGGAGCTGTGTCCCAGTAAAACCCAGTGTGTGTGGAGCTGTGTCCCAGTAAAACCCAGTGTGTGTGGAGCTGTGTCCCAGTAAAACCCAGTGTGTGTGGAGCTGTGTCCCAGTAAAACCCAGTGTTTGTGGAGCTGTGTCCCAGTAAAACCCAGTGTGTGTGGAGCTGTACCCAGTGAAACCCAGAGTGTGTGGAACTGTGTCCCAGTAAAACCCAGTGTGTGTGGAGCTGTGTCCCAGCAAAACCCAGTGTGTGTGGAACTGTGTCCAGTAAACCCAGTGTGTGTGGAGATGTGTCCCAGTAAAACCAAGAGTGTGTGGAACTGTGTCCCAGTAAAACCCAGTGTTTGTGGAGCTGTGTCCCAGTAAAACCCAGTGTGTGTGGAGCTGTGTCCCAGTAAAACCCAGTGTGTGTGGAGCTGTGTCCCAGTAAAACCCAGTGTGTGTGGAGCTGTGTCCCAGTAAAACCCAGTGTGTGTGGAGCTGTGTCCCAGTAAAACCCAGTGTGTGTGGAGCTGTGTCCCAGTAAAACCCAGTGTGTGTGGAGCTGTGTCCAGTAAAACCCAGTGTGTGTGGAACTGTGTCCCAGTAAAACCCAGTGTGTGTGGAAGCTGTGTCCCAGTAAAACCCAGTGTGTGTGGAACTGTGTCCCAGTAAAACCCAGTGTGTGTGGAGCTGTGTCCCAGTAAAACCCAGTGTGTGTGGAGCTGTGTCCCAGTAAAACCCAGTGTGTGTGGAGCTGTGTCCCAGTAAAACCCAGTGTGTGTGGAGCTGTGTCCCAGTAAAACCCAGTGTGTGTGGAACTGTGTCCCAGTAAAACCCAGTGTGTGTGGAACTGTGTTCCAGTAAAACCCAGTGTGTGTGGAGCTGTGTCCCAGTAAAACCCAGTGTGTGTGGAGCTGTGTCCCAGTAAAACCCAGTGTGTGTGGAACTGTGTCCCAGTAAAACCCAGTGTGTGTGGAACTGTGTCCCAGTAAAACCCAGTGTGTGTGGAGCTGTGTCCCAGTAAAACCCAGTGTGTGTGGAACTGTGTCCCAGTGAAACCCAGTGTGTGTGGAACTGTGTCCCAGTAAAACCCAGTGTGTGTGGAGCTGTGTCCAGTGAAACCCAGTGTGTGTGGAGCTGTGTCCCAGTAAAACCCAGTGTGTGTGGAGCTGTGTCCCAGTAAAACCCAGTGTGTGTGGAGCTTGTCCCAGTAAACCCAGTGTGTGTGGAGCTGTGTCCCAGTAAAACCCAGTGTGGTGGAACTGTGTCCCAGTGAAACCCCAGTGTGTGTGGAAGCTGTGTCCCAGTAAACCCAGTGTGTGTGGAGCTGTGTCCCAGTAAAAACCCAGTGTGTGTGGAACTGTGTCCCAGTAAAACCCAGTGTGTGTGGAAGCTGTGTCCCAGTAAAACCCAGTGTGTGTGGAGCTGTGTCCAGTAAACCCAGTGTGTGTGGAACTGTGTCCCAGTGAAACCCAGTGTGTGTGGAGCTGTGTCCCAGTAAAACCCAGTGTGTGTGGAGCTGTGTCCCAGTAAAACCCAGTGTGTGTGGAGCTGTGTCCCAGTAAAACCCAGTGTGTGTGGAGCTGTGTCCCAGTAAAACCCAGTGTGTGTGGAACTGTGTCCCAGTGAAACCCAGTGTGTGTGGAGCTGGTGTCCCAGTAAAACCCAGTGTGTGTGGACTGTGTCCCAGTAAAACCCAGTGTGTGTGAGCTGTGTCCCAGTGAAACCCAGTGTGTGTGGAGCTGTGTCCCAGTAAAACCCAGTGTGTGTGACAGTGTCCCAGTAAACCCAGTGCGTGTGGAGCTGTGGTCCCAGTAAAACCAGTGTGTGTGGAGCTGTACCCAGTAAAACCCAGTGTGTGTGGAGCGTGTGTCCCAGAAAAACCCAGTGTGTGTGCAACTGTGGCCCAGTAAATCCCAGTGTGTGTGGAACTGTGTCCCAGTAAAACCCAGTGTGTGTGGAGCTGTGTCCCAGTAAACCCAGTGTGTGTGGAACTGTTTCCCAGTAAAAACCAATGTGTGTGGAAGCTGTTGTCCCAGTAAAACCCAGTGTGTGTGGAAGCTGTGTCCCAGTAAAACCCAGTGTGTGTGGAACTGTGTCCCAGTGAAACCCAGTGTGTGTGGACTGTGTCCCAGTAAAATCCAGTGTGTGTGGAGCTGTTCCAGTGAAACCCATGTGTGTGGAGCTGTGTCCCAGTAAAACACAGTGTGTGTTGAGCTGTGTCCCAGTAAAAGCCAGTGTTTGTGGAGCTGTGTCCCAGTTAAACCCAGTGTGTGTGGAACTGTGTCCAAGTAAAACCCAGTGTGTGTGGAGCTGTGTCCCAGTAAAACCCAGTGTGTGTGGAACTGTGTCCCAGTAAAACCCAGTGTGTGTGGAGCTGTGTCCCAGTAAAACCCAGTGTGTGTGGAGCTGTGTCCCAGTAAAACCCAGTGTGTGTGGAGCTGTGTCCCAGTAAAACCCAGTGTGTGTGGAACTGTGTCCCAGTAAAACCCAGTGTGTGTGGAGCTGTGTCCCAGTAAAACCCAGTGTGTGTGGAGCTGTGTCCCAGTAAAACCCAGTGTGTGTGGAGCTGTGTCCCAGTAAAACCCAGTGTGTGTGGAACTGTGTCCCAGTAAAACCCAGTGTGTGTGGAGCTGTGTCCCAGTAAAACCCAGTGTGTGTGGAGCTGTGTCCCAGTAAAACCCAGTGTGTGTGGAACTGTGTCCCAGTGAAACCCAGTGTGTGTGGAACTGTGTCCCAGTAAAACCCAGTGTGTGTGGAGCTGTGTCCCAGTAAACCACAGAGTGTATGGAGCTGTTTCCCAGTGAAACCCAGAGTGTGGTGGAGCTGTGTCCCAGGAAACCCAGTGATGATGTGGATCTTGGTCCCCAGTGAAACCCAGTGAAGGTGTGGAGCTGTGTCCTTAAAACACTGTGTGTGGAGCTGTGTTCCAGTAAAATCCAGTGGTGTGTGGAAACTGTGCCCCCCCGTAAATCCCACTGTGTGTGGAACTGTTTCCCCATGAAACCCAGTGTGTGTGTAACTGGGTCCCAGTAAAACCCAGTGGTGTGGAGCTTGGACCCTAGAAACCCAGTGGTTTTTAGGTGCGTCCCATAAAACCCAGGGTGTGTGGAGCTGTACCCCAGTAAATCCCAAGTGTGTGTGGAACTGTGGTCACAGAAAAACCCAGTGTGCGTGGAGCTGTGGCCCCATTAACCCCAGTGTGTGTGGAGCTGTTTCCCAGTAAACCCAGTGTGTGTGGAGCTGTGTCGCAGTAAAACCCAGTGTGTGTGGAGCTGTGTCCCAGTAAAACCCAGTGTGTGTGGAGCTGTGTCCCAGTAAAACCCAGTGTGTGTGGAGCTGTGTCCCTGTAAAACCCAGTGTGTGTGGAACTGTGTCGCAGTAAAACCCTGTGTGTGTGGAGCTGAGGCCCAGTAAAACCCAGTGTGTGTGGAAATATGTCGCAGTAAAACCCAGTGTGTGTGGAGCTGTGTCCCAGTAAAACCCAGTGTGTGTGGAACTGTGTCCCAGTAAAACCCAGTGTGTGTGGAGCTGTGTCCCAGTAAAACCCAGTGTGTGTGGAACTGTGTCCCAGTAAAACCCAGTGTGTGTGGAGCTGTGTCCCAGTAAAACCCAGTGTGTGTGGAGCTGTGTCCCAGTAAAACCCAGTGTGTGTGGAGCTGTGTCCCAGTAAAACCCAGTGTGTGTGGAACTGTGTCCCAGTGAATCCCAGTGCATGTGGCACTGTACCCCAGTAAAACCCAGTGTGTGTGGAATTATACCCCAGTAAAACCCAATGTGTGTGGAACTGTACCCCAGTAAAACCCAGTGTGTGTGGAGCTGTGTCCCAGTAAAACCCAGTGTGTGTGGAACTGTGTGCCCGTAAAACCCAGTGTGTTTGGAACTGTGTCCCAGTAAAACCCAGTGCATGTGGAGCTGTGTCCCAGTGAAACCCAGTGTTTTGGAGGTGTGTCCCAGTAAAACCCAGTGTGTGTGGAGCTGTGTGTCCCAGTAAAACAAATTGTGTGTAGAGCTGTGTCGCAGTGAAACCCAGTGTGTGTGGAGCTGTGTCGCAGTAAAACGCTTTGTGTGTGTCACTGTGTCCCAGTGAAACCCAGTGTGTGTGGAAATGTGTCGCAGTAAAACCCAGTGTGTGTGGAGCTGTTTCCCATTAAAACCCAATGTGTGTGGAGCTGTGTCCCAGGAAAACCCAGTGTGTGTGGAACTGTGTCCCAGTAAAACCCAGTGTGTGTGGAGCTGTGTGTCCCAGTAAAACCCAGTGTGTGTGGAACTGTGTCCCAGTAAAACCCAGTGTGTGTGGAACTGTGTCCCAGTAAAACCCAGTGTTTGTGGAGCTGTGTCCCAGTGAAACCCAGTGTGTGTGGAGCTGTGTCCCAGTAAAACCCAGTGTGTGTGGCACTGTGTCCAAGTAAAACCCAGTGTGTGTGGAACTGTGTCCCAGTGAAACCCAGTGTGTGTGGAGCTGTGTCCCAGTAAAACCAGTGTGTGTGGAACTGTGTCCCAGTAAAACCCAGTGTGTGTGGAGCTGTGTCCCAGTAAAACCCAGTGTGTGTGGAACTGTGTCCCAGTAAAACCCAGTGTGTGTGGAGCTGTGTCCCAGTAAAACCCAGTGTGTGTGGAGCTGTGTCCCAGTAAAACCCAGTGTGTGTGGAACTGTGTCCCAGTAAAACCCAGTGTGTGTGGAGCTGTGTCCCAGTAAAACCCAGTGTGTGTGGAGATGTACCCTAGTAAAACCCAGTGTGTGTGGAGCTGTGTCCCTGTAAAACCCAGTGTGTGTGGAGCTGTGTCCCAGTAAAACCCAGTGTGTGTGGAGCTGTGTCCCAGTGAAACCCAGTGAGTGTGGAACTGTGTCCCAGTAAAACCCAGTGTGTGTGGAGCTGTACCCCAGTAAAACCCAGTGTGTGTGGAGCTGTGTGTCCCAGTAAAACCCCGTGTGTGTGGAACTGTGTCCCAGTAAAACCCAGTGTGTGTGGAGCTGTGTCCCAGTAAAACCCAGTGTGTGTGGAGCTGTGTCCCAGTAAAACCCAGTGTGTGTGTCACTGTGTCCCAGTGAAACCCAGTGTGTGTGGAACTGTGTGTCCGTAAAATCCAGTGTGTCTGGAACTGTGTCCCAGTAAAACACAGTGTGTGTGGAATTGTGTCCCAGTGAAACCCAGTGTGTGTGGAGCTGTGTCCCAGTAAAACCCAGTGTGTGTGGAGCTTTGTCCCAGTGAAACCCAGTGTGTGTGGAGCTTTGTCCCAGTGAAACCCAGTGTGTGTGGAGCTTTGTCCCAGTGAAACCCAGTGTGTGTGGAACTGTGTTCCCGTAAATCCCACTGTGTGTGGAACTGTGTACCAGTAAAACCCAGTGCGTGTGGAGCTTTGTCCCAGTGAAACCCAGTGTGTGTGGAACTGTGTTCCCGTAAATCCCACTGTGTGTGGAACTGTGTCCCAGTAAAACCCAGGGTGTGTGGAGCTGTGTCCCAGTAATACCCAGTGTGTGTGGAACTGTGTCCTAGTAAAACCCAGTGTGTGTGGAGCTGTGTCCCAGTAAAACCCAGTGTGTGTGGAACTGTGTTCCCGTAAATCCCACTGTGTGTGGAACTGTGTACCAGTAAAACCCAGTGTGTGTGGAGCTGTGTCCCAATAAAACCCAGGGTGTGTGGAGCTGTGTCCCAGTATAACCCAGTGTGTGTGGAACTGTGTCCCAGTGAAACCCAGTGTGTGTGGAACTGTGTCCTAGTAAAACCCAGTGTGTGTGGAGCTGTGTCCCAGTATAAGCCAGTGTGTGTGGAACTGTGTCCCAGTATAACCCAGTGTGTGTGGAACTGTGTCCCAGTGAAACCCAGTGTGTGTGGAACTGTGTCCCAGTAAAACCCAGTGTGTGTGGAGCTGTGTTCCCGTAAATCCCACTCTGTGTGGAACTGTGTCCCAGTGACACCCAGTGAGTGTGGAACTGTGTCCCAGTAAAACCCCGTGCGTGTGAAGCTGTGTCCCAGTAAAACCCAGGGTGTGTGGAGCTGTGTCCCAGTAAAACCCAGTGTGTGTGGAACTGTTTCCCCGTGAAACCCAGTATCTGAAGAAGTGCGTCCCAGTAAAACCCAGTGTGTGTGGAGCTGTGTCCTTAAAACACAGTGTGTGTGGAGCTGTGTCCCAGTAAAACCCAGTGTGTGTGGAACTGTGTCCCAGTGAAACCCAGTGTGTGTGGAAATGTGTCCCAGTAAAACCCAGTGTGTGTGGAACTGTGTCCCAGTAAAACCCAGTGTATGTGGAGCTGTGTCCCAGTAAAACCCAGTGTGTGTGTCACTGTGTCCCAGTGAAACCCAGTGTGTGTGGAACTGTGTGTCCGTAAAATCCAGTGTGTGTGGAACTGTGTGTCCGTAAAACCCAGTGTGTGTGGAACTGTGTCCCAGTGAAACCCACTGTGTGTGGAACTGTGTCGCAGTAAAACCCAGTGAGTGTGGAGCTGTGTCCCAGTAAAACCAGTGTGTGTGGAGCTGTGTTCCAGTAAAACCCAGTGTGTGTGGAGCTGTGTCCCAGTGTAACACAGTGTGTGTGGAGCTGTACCCCAGTAAAACACAGTGTGTGTGGAACAGTGTCCAAGTAAAACCCAGTGTGTGTGGAACTGTGTGTCCGTAAAACCCAGTGTGTGTGGAGCTGTGTCCCAGTAAAACCCAGTGTGTGTGGAACTGTGTGCCCGTAAAACCCAGTGTGTGTGGAACTGTGTCCCAGTAAAACCCAGTGCATGTGGAGCTGTGTCCCAGTAAAACCCAGTGTGTGTGGAACTGTGTCCCAGTGAAACCCAGTGTGTGTGGAACTGTGTCCCAGTAAAACCCAGTGCGTGTGGAGCTGTGTCCCAGTGAAACCCAGTGTGTTTGGAGGTGTGTCCCAGTAAAACGCTGTGTGTGTGGAGCTGTGTCCCAGTAAAACCCAGTGTGTGTGGAGCTGTGTCCCAGTAAAACCCAGTGTGTGTGGAGCTGTACCCCAGTAAAACCCAGGGTGTGTGGAACTGTGTCCCAGTAAAACCCAGGGTGTGTGGAACTGTGTCCCAGTAAAACCCAGTGTGTGTGGAGCTGTGTCTCAATGAAACCCAGTGTGTGTGGAGCTGTGTCCCAGTGAAACCCAGTGTGTGTGGAACTGTGTCGCAGTAAAACCCAGTGTGTGTGGAGCTGTGTGTCCCAGTAAAACCCAGTGTGTGTGGAGCTGTGTCCCAGTGAAACCCAGTGTGTGTGGAGCTGTGTGTCCGTAAATCCCAGTGTGTGTGGAACTGTGTCCCAGTATAACCCAGTGTGTGTGGAACTGTGTTCCCGTAAATCCCACTGTGTGTGGAACTGTGTCCCAGTAAAACCCAGGGTGTGTGGAGCTGTGTCCCAGTAATACCCAGTGTGTGTGGAACTGTGTCCCAGTGAAACCCAGTGTGTGTGGAACTGTGTCCTAGTAAAACCCAGTGTGTGTGGAGCTGTGTCCCAGTATAACCCAGTGTGTGTGGAACTGTGTTCCCGTAAATCCCACTGTGTGTGGAACTGTGTACCAGTAAAACCCAGTGTGTGTGGAGCTGTGTCCCAATAAAACCCAGGGTGTGTGGAGCTGTGTCCCAGTATAACCCAGTGTGTGTGGAACTGTGTCCCAGTGAAACCCAGTGTGTGTGGAACTGTGTCCTAGTAAAACCCAGTGTGTGTGGAGCTGTGTCCCAGTATAAGCCAGTGTGTGTGGAACTGTGTCCCAGTATAACCCAGTGTGTGTGGAACTGTGTCCCAGTGAAACCCAGTGTGTGTGGAGCTGTGTCCCAGTAAAACCCAGTGTGTGTGGAGCTGTGTCCCAGTGAAACCCAGTGTGTGTGGAGCTGTGTCCCAGTAAAACCCAGTGCGTGTGGAGCTGTACCCCAGTAAATCCCAGTGTGTGGGGAGCTGTGTGTCCCAGTAAAACCCAGAGTGTGTGGAAGTGTGTCCCAGTAAAACCCACTGTGTGTGGAATTGTGTCCCAGTAAAACCCAGTGTGTGTGGAGCTGTGTCCCAGTGAAACCCAGTGTGTGTGGAGCTGTGTCCCAGTAAAATCCAGTGTGTGTGGAGCTGTGTCCCAGTAAAATCCAGTGTGTGTGGATCTGTGTTCCCGTAAATCCCACTGTGTTTGGAAGTGTGTCCCAGTGAAACCCAGTGTGTGTGGAACTGTGTCCCAGTAAAACCCAGTGTGTGTGTAACTGTGTTCTAGTAAAACCCAATGTGTGTGGACCTGTGTCCCAGTAAAACCCAGTGTGTGTGGAGCTGTACCCCAGTAAATCCCAGTGTGTGGGGAGCTGTGTCCCAGTAAAACCCAGTGCGTGTGGAGCTGTGTCCCAGTAAAACCCAGTGTGTGTGGAACTGTGTCCCAGTGAAACCCAGTGTGTGTGGAAATGTGTCCCAGTAAAACCCAGTGCGTGTGGAGCTGTGTCCCAGTGAAACCCAGTGTTTTGGAGGTGTGTCCCAGTAAAACGCTGTGTGTGTGGAGCTGTGTCGCAGTAAAACCCAGTGTGTGTGGAGCTGTGTCCCAGTAAAACCCAGGGTGTGTGGAGCTGTGTCCCAGTAAAACCCACTGTGTGTGGAGCTGTGTCTCAATGAAACCCAGTGTGTGTGGAACTGTGTCCCAGTAATACCCAGTGTGTGTGGAGCTGTGTCCCAGTGAAACCCAGTGTGTGTGGAACTGTGTCGCAGTAAAACCCAGTGTGTGTGGAGCTGTGTCCCAGTAAAACCGGTGTGTGTGGAGCTGTGTCCCAGTAAAACCCACTGTGTGTGGAGCTGTGTCTCAGTAAAACCCCGTGTGTGTGGAACTTGTCCCAGTAAAACCCAGTGTGTGTGGAGCTGTGTCCCAGTAAAACCCTGTGTGTGTGGATCTCTGTCCCAGTAAAACCCAGTGTCCGTGGAACTGTGTCCCAGTAAAACCCAGTGTGTGTGGATCTGTGTCCCAGTAAAACACAGTGTGTGTGGAACTGTTTCCCATTAAATCAAAGTGTGTGTGGAACTGTGTCCCAGTAAAACCCAGTGTGTGTGGAGCTGTACCCTGTTAGTCCCAGTTTTTGTGGAGCTGTGTCCCACTAAAACCCAGTGTTTGTGGAGCAGTGTACCAGTAAAACCCAGTGCATGTGGATTTGTACCCCAGTAAAACCTAGTGTCTGTGGAGATGTGTCCCAGTGAAACCCAGTGTGTGTGCAGCTGTGTGTCCCTCTAAAAACCAGTGTGTCTGGAACTGTGTCCCATAAAAACCCAGTGTGTGTGGAGCTGTGTCCCAGTAAAACCCAGTGTGTGTGGAACTTTGTCCCAGGAAAACCCAGTGTGTGTGGAGCTGTGTCCCAGTAAAACCCAGTGTGTGTGGAGCTCTACCCCAGTAAAACACAGTGTGTGTGGAGCTGTGTCCCAGTAAAACCCAGTGTGTTTGGAACTGTGTCCCAGTAAAACCCAGAGTGCGTGGAACTGTGTCCCAGTAAAACCCAGTGTGTGTGGAACTTGTCCCTGTAAAACCAAGGGTGTGTGGAGCTGTTTTTCCAGTGAATCCAAGTGTGTGTGGAGCTGTACGCCAGTAAAACCCAGTGTGTGTGGAGCTGTGTCCCAGTAAAACCCAGTGTGTGTGGAGCTGTGTCCTAGTGAAACCCAGTGTGTGTGGAAATGTGTCCCAGTAAAACCCAGTGAGTGTGGAGCTGTGTGTCTGTAAAACCCAGTGTATGTGGAACTGTGTCGCAGTAAAACCCAGTGTGTGTGGAGATGTGTCTCAGTAAAACACAGTGTGTGTGGAACTGTGTCGCAGTAAAACCCAGTGTGTGTGGAGATGTGTCCCAGTAAAACCCAGTGTGTGTGGAGCTGTGTCCCATGAAACCCAGTGTGTGTGGAGCTGTGTCACAGGAAAACCCAGAGTGTGTGGAACTGTGTCCCAGTAAAACCCAGTGTGTGTGGAACTGTGTCCCAGTAAAACCCAGTGTGTGTGGAGCTGTGCCCCAGTAAAACCCAGAGTGTGTGGAACTGTGTCCCAGTAAAACCCAGTGTGTGTGGAACTGTGTCCCAGTAAAACCCAGTGTGTGTGGAGCTGTTTCCCAGTGAAAACTAGTGCGTGTGGAGCTGTGTCCCAGTAAAACCCAGTGTGTGTGGAGCTGTGTCCCAGTAAAACCCAGTGAGTGTGGAGCTGTGTCCCAGTAAAACCCAGTTAGTGTGGAACTGTGTTCCAGTAAAACCCAGTGTGTGTGGAACTGTGCCCCTTTGAATCGCAGTGTGTGTGGAACCAAACGCCAGTGAATCGCAGTGTGTGTGCAATTGTACCCCAATGACAGCAGTAAAACCCACTTTCTGGGGAAATGTATCCCAGTGAATTGCAGTGTGTGTGGTACTGTACCCCAGTCATTCGCAGTGTGTCTAGAACTGAACCCCAGTGAATCGGAGTTTGTGTGGAACTGAACCCCAGTGATTCGCAGTGTGTGTGGAACTGAACCCCAGTGATTTGGAGTGTGTTTGGTTCTGTACTCCAGTAAAACCCACTGTTTGGGGAACTGTACCCCAGTGAATCGCAGTGTGTGTAGAACCGAACACCAGTGAATTGCAGTGTGTGTGCAACTGTACCCCAATGACTGCAGTAAAACCCACTCTGTGGGGAAATGTACCCCTGTGAATCGCAGTGTGTGTGGAACTGTACCCCTGTGAATTGGAGTGTGTGTGGATCTGTACTCCAGTAAAACCCACTGTATGGAGAACTGTAACCCAGTGAATCACAGTGTGTATGGAACTGAAGCCCGGTGAAACGAAATGTGTGTGTAACTGTACTCCAGTGAAAACCAGTGTGTGTGTGGAACTGTACCCCAGTGTATCACGGTGTGTGTTGAACTTAACCCCAGTGAAATACAGTGGGTGTGGAACTGTACCCCAGTGAAATGCAGTGTGTGTGGAACTGTACCCATGTGAATCACAGTGTGTTGAACTGAACCCCAGTGAAATCCCGTGTGTGTGGAACTATTCCCCAATGAAATCCAGGGCGTGTGGAACTTTACCCCAGTAAAACCCATTGTGTGTGTGGAACTGTGCCCCAGTGAATCGCAGTTTGTGTGGAACTGAACTCCAGTGAAACGAAATGTGTGTGGAACTGAACCCCAGTGAAACAAAGTTGGTGAGGGACTGTACTCCAATGAAACCCAGTGTGTGTGGAATTGTATGATAGTAAAACCCAGATTGTGGAACTGTACCCCAGTGAATTGCAGTGTGTGTGGAAATGAACCCCAGTAAAATCCAGTGTGTGTGTGGAACTGTATCCGGTGATACCCAGTGTGTGTGGAACTGTACTCCAGGAAAAACCTAGTGTTTGTGGAACTGTACCCCAGTAAAACTCTGTGTGTGAAACTGTTATGCAATGAATTACAGTGTGTGTGGAACTGAATACAAGTGAATCGCAGTGTGTGTGGAACTGTACCCCAGCAAAACCCAGTTTGTGTAGAACTGTATCCCATTGAAATCCAGTGCATGTGGAACTGAACCCCAGTGAAAGGAAGTGCGTGTGGAACTGTACTCCAGCGAATCACAGTGTGTGTGGAACTGAACCCCAGTGTAACCCTGTGTGTGGAACTGTTATGCAGTGAATTACAGTGTATGCGGAACTGAACTCCAGTAAAACCTAGTGTGTGTGGAACTGTACCCCAGTGAATCACAGTGTGCATGGAACTGTACCCCAGTGAATCGCAGTGTGTGTGGAACTGTACCCCAGTGAATCGCAGTGTGTGTGGAACTGTACCCCAGTAAAATCCAGTGTGTGTGGAACTGTACAATGGTTAAACCCAGAGTGTGGAACTGAACCACAGTAAACCCCAGTGTTTGTGGAACTTTAACCCAGTGAATCGCAATGTGTGTGGAACTCAACCTCAGTGAATTGCAGTGTACGTGGAACTGAACTCCAGTGAAAGAAAATGTGTGTGGAAGCGCACTCCAGTGAAAAGCAGTGTGTGTGGAACTGTACTCTAATAAAACCGAGTGTGTGTGGAACTGTGTCCCAGTGAATCGCAGTGTGTGTGGAACTGTGCCCCAGTGAAATGCAGTGTGTGTGGAACTGTGCTCCCGTGAAACACAGTGTGTGTGGAACTGTACCCCAGCAAAACCCAGTTTGTGTAGAACTGTATCCCATTGAAATCCAGTGCATGTGGAACTGTATCCTAGCAAAACCCAGTGCGAGTAGAATGGTACTTCAGTGAAACCCAGTGTGTGTGGAACTGTATTGCAGCAAAATCCAGTGTGTGTGGAACTCTACTCCAGTGAAACCCGATGTGTGCTGAACCGTAACCCAGTAAAACCCAATTTGTGTAGAACTGTATCCCATTGAAATCCAGTGCATGTGGGACTGTATCCCAGTGAAACCCAGTGTGTGTGGAACTGTACCCCAGTAAAATCCAGTTTGTGCGGAACTGTACTCCAGTAAAACCCAGTGTGTGTGGAACTGTATCCCAGTGAAACCCAGTGTGTGTGTGTGTGTGTGTGTGTGTGTGTGTGTGTGTGGTGTGTGTGTGTGTGTGTGTGTGGTGGTGGTGGTGGTGGGGGGGGGGGGGGGGGGTGACGGGGGGGCACTGTATCCCAGTGAAATCCAGTGTGTGTGGAGCTGTATACGAGTGACACAAAGTGTGTGTGGAATTGTATCCCAGCAAAACCCAGTGTATGTGTAACTGTACTCCAATAAACCCAGTTTGTGTGGAACTGTATCCCAGTGAAATCTAGTGCATGTGGGACTATATCCCAGCAAAACCAAGTGTGTGTGAATCTGTACCCCAGTAAAACACAGTGTGAGCAGAACTGTACCCCAGTAAAACGCAGTGTGTGTGGAACTGTACCCCAGTTAAACCCAGAGTGTGTGTGGCACTGTATCCCAGTGAAACCGAGTTTGTGTGGAACTGTATCCCAGTGAAATCTAGTGCATGTGTGACTGTATCCCAGTGAAACCCAGTGCATGTGGAACTGTACCCCAGTAAACCCCAGTGTGTGTGGAACTGTACTCCAGTGAATCCCAGCACATGTGGAGCTGTACCCCAGTAATACCCAGTGTGCATGGAACTGTACTCCAGTGAATCCCAGTGTGTGTGGAATTGTACCCCAGCACGTGTGGAACTGTACTCCAGTGAATCCCAGTGCATGTGGCACTGTACCCCAGTAAAACCCAGTGTGTGTGGAATTATACCCCAGTAAAACCCAATGTGTGTGGAACTGTACCCCAGTAAAACCCAGTGTGTGTGGAACTGTACTCCAGTGAATCCCAGCATGTGTGGGGCGGTACCCCAGTAAATCCCAGTGTGTGTGGAACTGTAGTCTAGTGAATCCCAGCATGTGTGGAACTGTAGTCCAGTGAATCCAAGTGCACGTGGAACTGTACTCCAGTGAATCCTAGTGCGCATGGAATTGTACCCCAGTAAAACCCAGTGTGTGTGGAACTGTACCCCAGTGAATCCCAGTGTGTGTGGAACCGTACCCCAGTAAAACCCAGTGTGTGTGGAACTGTACCCCAGTGAATCCCAGTGTGTGTGGAACTGTACCCCAGTAAAACCCAGTGTGTGTGGAACTGTACCCCAGTGAATCCCAGTGTGTGTGGAACTGTACCCCAGTGAATCCCAGTGTGTGTGGAACTGTACCCCAGTGAATCCCAGTGTGTGTGGAACTGTATCCTAATAAAACTCAATGTGTGGAACAGCATCATCTTTTAGTGCCCCTGCAAGTCATCCAATATTTCAACTTGGACATGAATCAGTGCAAACTGTGTATATTTAAATAAATTACAACATCGTCAAAATTGTAAACAACTTCCCTCTAAAGCTTTTGGAACATTTTGTCCAGCTGGCCCTGTGCACTTGTGCTTATTTTTTGTATTTTTAAAAATGAAATGTCTTTGTTTGCTGCAGAATGTTAAAGGTCAAATTCATCAATGGAAGTTTCTCAGCTGGTGTTGGAGTTCCCCAGCCTTGATAATACTGGCCCTGAGGGAATAGAAAGTAAGAACGGAACAAATACAAGGCAAAAAAATCCTAGTTAACTCTTGGGTCATTTGAAGGAGAACAGAATCAGAAGGAGGCCCCATTCACCCTGTGCTGGCCCTGTGAGAGAACTATCCAACTAAGTAGCACTCCCCTGCTCTGCAAGAAATGTTAACCTTCAAATAGATTTCAATTTCCTTTTCAAAGTTCCTATTGAATCTGCTTCCACTGCCCTTTCAAGCAGCACGTTCCACAACACAACTCGCTGTGTGAAAGAATTCTTCCTCATCATCCCCTCTGCTTTCTATTCAATGACCTTCAATCTGTGACCCACTGGTTACTGACCCTCCGACCGCTGGAAGCAGTTTCTGCTCTATCAAAACCCTGTGTGATTTTGAACACGTCTATTAAATCTCCCTTTAGCCTTCTCTGCTCTAAGATGAAAGCCTCAGTTTCTTCCACTTAAGCGAAGTCCCTCATCCCTGGTCCCATTCTGGCAAATCTCCTCTGCACCCTCTCCAAGGCCTGACATCCTTCTTAAAGTGCAGTGTCTGGAATTGGACTCAACACCCCAGTTGAGGATTAACCTCAACCTTTTCAGGGTTAAATTCCATCTGCCACTTATCTGCCCATTTGACCATCCCGTCTATATCTTCCTGCAGCCCAAGACACTCAACCTCACTGTTAACCACCCGGCCAATCTTTGTGTCATCTGCAAACTTACTAATCCTACCCCCCAACATAGTCTATGTTGTTTATATAAATGACAAATAATAGGGGACCCAGCACAGATCCCTGTGGGTACGCCACTGGACACTGGCTTCCAGTCACTAAAGCATCCTTCTGTCATCACCCTCTGTCTCCTACAACTAAGCCAATTTTGGATCCACCTTATCAAATTACCCTGTATCCCATGTGCATTTGCCTTCTTTATAAGTCTCCCATGTGGGACCTTGTCAAAGGCTTTGTTGAAATCCATATAAACTACATCAGCTGCACTACCCTCATCTACACATCTGGTCACCTCCTCAAAAAATTCAATCAAATTTGTTAGGCATGACCTCCCTCTGACAAAGCCATGCTGACTCTCCCTGATCAAACCTTGCTCTCCAAGTGGAGACAGATTCTCTCTTTCAGAATTTTCTCCAATAGTTTCCCTACCACTGACGTGAGACTCACTGGCCCGTAGTTCCCTGGCTTATCTCTACAACCCTTCTTAAATAGCAGAACCACATTAGCTGTTCTCCAGTCCTCTGGCACCTCCCCTGTGGTCAGAGAGGAATTAAAAATTTGGGTCAGAGCCCCTGCGATCTCCTCCCTTGCCTCCCTCAGCAGTCTGGGACACAAATCATCCGGACCTGGAGATTTGTCCACTTTTAAGCCTGCCAACACCTCCAATACCTTGTCACTCTCTATTTCAATTTGCTTAAGAACCTCACAGTCTCTCTCCCCGAGTTCGATACCTTCATCCTCATTCTCCTGGGTGAAGATGGATATGAAGTATTCATTCAGCACTCTACCGATGTCCTCTGGTTCCACCCATAGATTGTCCCCTTGGTCCCTTATGGGCCCTACTCTTTCCCTGGTTATCCTCTTCCCATTGATATACTTATCTTGGGATTATCTTGGGATTTTCCCTACTTTTACCAGCCAGAGCTTTCTCATATCTCCTCTTTGCTCTCCTATTTGCTTTCTTAAGCTCCACCCTGCACTGTCTGTACTCCACTAATGCCTCTGCTGATTTGCTTCCCTTGTACCTGCTAAAAGCCTCTTTTCCTTCTCATCATAACCTGAATATCTCTGGTCACCCATGGTTCTCTGGGCTTGTTACTCCTTCATATAACCCTAGAGGGAACATGTTGAGCCTGTACCCTCCCCATTTCCTTTTTGAACAACCCCCACTGCTCCTCTGTAGATTTCCCCACAAATAGTTGTTCCCAGTCTACCTTGGCCAGACTCTGCCTTATTTTACTAAAACCCACTCTCCCCCAATCCAAAACATTTTTTTGCAACTTGTCTATTTCTTTGTCCACAACAAACTTAAACTGTACCATGTTGTGGTCGCTATCACTAAAATGCTCCCCCACCACCACCTCAGCCACCTGTCCGCTTCATTCCCCAGAATTAGGTCCAGCTCTGCGCTGTCCCTTGTTGGACCCTCTACATATTGACCTGAAAAGTTCTCCGGTACATATTTCAAGAAATCCACTCCATCCAAGCCCTTAACACAATGTCTATCCCAATTAATGTTGGGAAAGTTGAAATCATCTAATATAATTACCCTATTGTTATTGTTTTTACACACCTCCACAAATTGTGCACATATTTGCTCCTCAATTTCCCACTGACTATCTGGGGCTCTATAATAAACACCTAATAATGTGGCTGCCCCTTTTTTATTCTTAAGCTCTACCCACAAAACTTCATTCGATGCCCCCTCCAGGATACCATTATAATCCCTGGCTTCTTTTCACTACTGCAAACCGTCTCCTGAACCCTCTGTCCTCTGACCCCTGTACCCTCACCTCCAACATCAAGTGCAAGGAGCTCATGGATTTCTCAGTCACTAAGGTTGAGACAATCCGATCAGCTGACTGTGTCGCTTGCTTCCATTCCCCTAGTCCACCTGCAGAAACTTTCTCAAATGCTTCCCCCAACCACCCCACCCCCTGCCCTAGCCCTGAACTCATTTCTGTCTCTAGTTTCTCTCTTATTCCCCTCTCTTAGCTCCCAGAGCTCGTTGTATCCATGGGGAGGCAGTGACCTAGTGGTAATGTCACTGGACTAGTAATCCAGAGGCCCAAGCTAATGTTCTGGGATCTGGGTTCAACGTGGCAGCTGGTGGAATTTAAATTCAATAAATAAAAACTAGTCTTAGTAAGGTAATTGTTGTAAGAACCCATCAGGTTCACTAATTCCCTTTCGGGAAGGCAATCTGTGTGGCCTATATGTGACTGCAGACCCGTAGCAACAACAGTTGACTTTTAACGGCAGTAACAAGCCACTCATTCCAAGGGCAGTTAGGGATGGACATCTCAAGGCCAGCCTTGCCACTGACACCCACATCCAATTGAAGAATAATTTATAAAGACGACCCACCTCCTGTTCCCTCAATCCTATTCCCATTAAATAGCTGACCACCCAGCTTCCCCTCCTGTTCGGCGATATTGTAAGTGGTTTTCTTCCCTCAGGTGTTGTCCCTCACTCCTTTAACCCTGTTGTCATTCCCCTCTCCTCTAAAAACAACCCTTGCTCTAACCATTCTTGCAGACTACTGTCCCACCTCCAGCCTCTCTTTCCTTTTCAAAGTCCGAGAACAGGTTGTGACTTCCCGAATCCTCCTCATCTTTTCCGGAACTCCACGCTTGAATCCCTCCAATCAGGTTTGACATCCCTGCCACAGCAGAGAAATGGCTCTTATCAAAGTCACAAATGGCCTCCTGTGTGTGACTGTGACAAAGGTAAATGTTCCCTCCCTAGCCCTCTCGAACCGTCTGCAGCCTTTGACATGGTTGACCACACCACCATCCACCAACACCCCTCCACTGTCACACAGCTGGCTGGGCCTGTGCTCTCGGCTCATTTCATATCCATCTAATCGTAACCAGAGAATCACTTAGAATGGCTTCTCTTCCTGTTCCTACACTGTTGCCTCTGGTGCTCCCAAGGATTGACCCTTGGTCTCCTCCTATTTTGCATTTTTTTTATCCTTTCACGGGATGTGGGCATCACTGGCTGGGCCAGCATTTATTGCCCGTCCCTAATTGCCCTTGAGAAGGTGGTGGTGAGCTGCCTTCTTGAACCGCTGCAGTCCATGTGGTGTAGGTACACCCACAGTGCTGTTAGGAAGGGAGTTCCAGGGTTTTGACCCAGCAACAGTAAAGGAACAATGATATATTTCCAAGTCAGGATGGTGAGTGACTTGGAGGGGAACTTCCAGGTGATGGTGTTCCCGTCTATCTGCTGCCCTTGTCCTTCTAGGTGGTAGAGGTTGTGAGTTGGAAGGTTCTGTCTATGGACCCTTGGTGAATTCCTGCAGTGCATCTTGTAGATGGTACACACTGCTGCTACTGTGTGTCGGTGGTGGAGGGAGTGAATGTTTGTGGATGTGGTGCCAATCAAGCGGGCTGCTTTGTCCTGGATGGTGTTGAGATTCTTGAGTGTTGTGGGAGCTACGCTCATCCAGGCAAGTGGGGAGTATTCTATCACACAGATAAAAACAAAAAAACTGCGGATGCTGGAAATCCAAAAACAAAAACAGAATTACCTGGAAAAACTCAGCAGGTCTGGCAGTATCGGTTCTTCTCCGCCGATGCTGCCAGACCTGCTGAGTTTTTCCAGGTAATTCTGTTTTTGTTTTTGTATTCTATCACACTCCTGGCTTGTGTCTTGTGGGGTGGACGGGCTTTGGGGAGTCAGGAAGTGAATTACTCACCGCAGAATTCCCAGCCTCTGACCTGCTCTTGTAGCCACAGTATTTATATGACTAGTCCAGTTCAGTTTCTGGTCAATGGTAATCCCCAGGATGTTGATGGTGGGGGATTCAGTGATGGTAATGCCATTGAACATCAAGAGGTGATGGTTGGATTCTCTCTTGTTGGAGATGGTCATTGCCTGACACATGTGTGGTGCGAATGTTACTTGCCACTTGGCAGTCCAAGCCTGGATATTGTCCAGGTCTTGCTGCATTTGGACATGGGCTGCTTCACGTTGCCCCTTGACGACATCATCCGAAAACACAGCGTTAGCTTTCACGTGTACACAGACAACACCCAGCTCTACCTTAGCACCAACTCTCACAACTCCTCCGCTGTTGCTAAGTTATCAGACTGCTTATCTGACATCCAGTACTGGATGAACAAAAATTTCCCCCAATTAAATATTGAAAAGACCCGAAGCCATTGTCTCTTGTCCCCGCTGCAAACTCCATTTCTTAGCTACCAGCTTTATTCCTGTCCTTTGTAACTGTCTGAGGTGAAACCAGACTGTTTGCAACCTTGGTGGTGCTAGATTTTCTGACCATGTACCCACACCAAGTCTGCTTATTTCCATCTCTGTAACATCGCCCAACTCTGCCCATCCCTCAGCTCACTTGCTGCCATTGTTACCTCTAAGCTAGACCATTCTAATTTTAACTCCTGGCCAGACTCTCACGTTCTACCCTCTGTAAACTTGACGCCATCCAAAATACTGTTGCCTGTGCCCTAAGATGCACCAAGGCCCATTCACCCACCAACCCGGTGCTCGTTGTCCAATGCTGGCTCCCAGTCAAACAACGCCTTGATTTGAATTATTCTCGTCCTTGTTTTCAAATCCCTCCATGGCCTCGCCCCCCTCCCTCTCACTGTAATCTCCTCGAACCCCACCATCCTCCAAGATACTTGTACTCCTTTAATTCTGGCCTCTTGTATGATCTTAATTGCACCACTATTATTGGCCGTGCCTTCAGCTGCCTGGGCCCTAAGCTCTGGAATTCCCTCTCTCAGCCTCGCTTTGCTCCTTTGAGACACTCCTTAAAGCTCACCTCTTTGCTAATCTGCTCTAATTCCTCCTTATGTGTCTCAGTGTCATCCCTTGTTTCGGAATGCTCCTGTGGAGTGCTTTGGGATGCTTCATTACATTATAGAGGTTCTATATAAATGTAAGTTGTTGTAGCTGGTGGTGGTGGTGGTTCAAATCCCACAACAAAGGCATGATCGCGGCTGACGGTCCCGTCTGTTAATTGTACAGTTTAATTGTGTTCAGGTGGTGGGAATTAACTGGGGATTCACTTGTGCTCCAAGGTACAGGAGTAGATGCTTGCAGCATTGGAGTTCTCCCTTTTACCATCAGGGACTTGGCGAGGAGGTTGTTCCATGCAGCAGTCCCGTGCAATGAAAGGTTAGGATGGTTCACGGCCTCTGAGGCCGCCTGTCTTTCCTGCCTCGTGTATTGTGTATTAGCCGCACTTTGCCCCATGCTCCTGATCTTTGGCCACCCGGTGCAGAGGTGGCAAGGTTGGGGGGGGGGGTGGGGGGTGCGGGGGGGCGCGTGGTGGGGGTGGGGGAGCTGCTGTTGGGCAGATTGGACAACCTCCTTGTTGGCCTGCTCCTGGGCCTGGCCAAGGAGGCCATTGACAGGCACAGGCAGCAGGCTGGGTTGTTCAGCTCGACTGTGTGCCCTCTCCCATGGCTACGTTTGCACCTGGGTGTCCCTGGACAGGAACCATGTAGCTTGAGGCCCTCCACAAGAGGTGTGTGAGAGTGCATCTTCTCCACCCACAATGAGATTTCAATTTAATTTATTACGTTCCTGCTGAAGCTTCTTTTTACAGCACCCCTTTAAGGGGTGGTGCTTTAGCTAATTAGTTAATTTTGCTGATGTAGTACTCAAAAATAATATATATGAGCAGACTGAAACTGCGGACATTGAGTTTGGAGGTGTATGTTTGTGATGTGTGTCTCCGTAAATAAAAGCTTACAAAGTGTGCAAAGATTAAGGCCCACTTCTATCCTTCAACTACCTGGCTCTCTGTATTCTAACACATTGCAGTATTGGGACAGCCCTGCAACGAGAGGTTCAACTGAGGCCTCGCCTGCCTACGAGCGGACATATGGCCACTATTTCAAAGAAGAAGGAGGGAGGTTTACAGGAGGTTTTACCGCACGGTGGGCGTACCCACGCCAAATGGGCCGCAGTGGCTGAGGAAGGCAGCTCACCGCCACCTTCTTGTGGGCAGTAGGGTGGGCAAGAAATGCTGGTCCAGCCACTGACATCCACAACCCGTGGATAAATTTAAAAAAAAAAATGGCCTGCCTAATATTTATCCACTAACCAATGTCGTTTCCTCAGGTTATCTGCTCATTTATTTAACGAATGCTTGTGGGATCTTGCTGTGTATAAATTGGCTTCTGCGTTTCCTACATTACAACAATGACCACTCTTGAAAGGTACTTCGTTTGGCTGTGATGCGTTTTGGGATACCCTGAGGACTTTATATGTACCTCCTTTCTGCTTTCTTAGTTTCCCTTCACGGGCTCAACTCCTGGGGCCGGATGTCCCTCTGTAGCCCCCTCTTGAACCTCAGGAGGCAGAAAATTCGGAAACGTTATGGCCGTGATGCCCGCCCTTGCTCATGACTTAGACTCCCTTCCCCCCCCATCAGGACTGTCGCTGGGCTCCCAGTCCCGCCTCGTCTGTGCAGATAGAGGAGGGGCCCCAGGTCTCTAGCGGGTTGCTGTGTGGTAAGGACAATCCTGAGGTCCATCCAATGGCAGGAGTGCCTCTGTTGCCTAAACACCTCCTTCCACTCTCCCCCTTTCTGATAGACCCCTTTGAGTTGCATCATTTTTGGCTGGCGCCTTTGAATACATGTCTATCGAGCCCAGTGAATGATTCCCATGTCCAGTGAGATTCCTGCAGATAAAAGCAAAATACTGCGGATGCTGGAAATCTGTAACATAAACAGAAAATGCAGGAGAGAAAAACAGAGTTAATGGTTTGAGCATTCCAGCATTTACTGTTTTTGCTCCAGTAAGATTCCTGCCCTTTTTCCCATATCTTTCCAGATAGTTGCCGATAGGGTTTCGGAAACCCTAATAGTGTGATGAGCAAGCAGTCCATTCCAAGTCTCTGATCTTAGGTGACACAAGATAGGAAAGAATTAACAATTCAAAACACAGGAGACAATCTTCCTTCGTGCAATAGAGAGAGAGAGAGAGAGAGAGAGAGAAAGATTCCATTCATTGGGAAACAAACTTTGAAGCCTCATTTACGATAAGCACCTGTATGTTTACCCTGAGAAAGGTCACAGGCTGGCACTGGAGAGTTGTTGAGATCATGGGAATGAAGACATTTTCACCCACGTCAATCAACTATACCCTTACCCATTGGCCATTTTTACACTTGTAATTTAGTGAGATAGTAGTTACAGACCTTATAAGGATATTTAAATGAATCATTTGTTGCACAGCCAGGTATAAAAAATGACAAATTGTGTCTGGACTTTAGATTGTGTCTGGGAATTTGAGATCAATGCTTCGGATGCTCGCTAGACCTTGTTTCCCAGAATCAGTTGCCTCCAATTTGTAAGTAGTTAACCCAGTTTGAAGCCTGGAATTTTTGACTGAGTGAAACCTTGCATGTATGTTCGTTGTCTCACCATCATTGATGGGGCAAATCTCAAGTTAACTTGCTGCTAACACTGGGATCAACCAGGGCAAAGCAGAAATGGATGGAATGGGCCTCAAGTCCTGAATGGTGAAGCCTTGTGATTGGGCACCTCAGTCAACAACTTCTCTTTCGACTTCTAATCCTTTTCCTGGCTGGACTTCTCTCCAGTTCTGGTGAACTGGAATGTGCTGCCTGGAAGGGAGGTAGAAGCAGATTTAATAGTAACTTTCAGAAGGAAGGAGAGGGCCATTTGCAGGACTATGGGGGAAAATGGGGGGGGCGGAATTGGGACTAAATGGATAGCACTTTCAATGAGTTGGCACAAGCTTAACAGGCTTAATGGGCCGAATGGCCTCCTTCTGTGCAAGATTCTATGATTCTAAGTTTGCTTTTGTGGGAGCTGGTTATCTCAGCCTTGAGACCTGAGGATTAAGGCTGTAACTCTTGATGGGCTTGAGTTACGAGGACTGAGTTAAAATGCCCAGAGGGTTTTGCGTTGCTTTCGTAAATCTGTAAAGTAACCCAGTGTTCAGGATTTATTGTTGATCTTCTCACACTTCACTGCAGCTGTTGTTGATCTTTTGCCAGCTGAGTGAGATTTGGGGACTTTCCTACCAATGCTTGCAGACGAATGACTGGGTGCATTTTGTTTGCAACCCCCGAGAGTGTGGGGAGAAACATTTCAAAAGATCCTGCAGATTACTGGGTGCAGGTCAGTTAAAGCATTGTCCTTTCACCTCTGCAACCTGGGTCAAAACTATTCTAGTCCTTGTGCGTCAAAAGGACCCCTCTCATTGGCTGATACTGAAATGGACCTGCCAAAAATGACCCCATTATCCATTGTTGTGAAACTAGCTGGGAGCTGTTCATGCTGTCTCTTCCCACGCCTGCCTCTCAGGCTAGGACTACCAGTTAGTGCCAAATAACAACAGGGAGGCAAAACCCCACATCACCTTCAGAGCAAAAGTGGAATGTTCCCAAAATGCACGAGTCACCAGAGTTGAAAGGGAAAAGAAAGCTGATGTTTCACGTGGATTCCATTGCCAACACTTGACTGGTACCCAGACAAGGTCACATTTGAACTCTGACCTACCTGGTTTTATTCAGGAGCTGAATGGCCTACTGTCCCCTCATCTCAGTGTCTGATGTACTCTGTCACTTTGGTGCAGTACTGAGGGAGTGCTGCATGGTCAGAGGTGCCATCCTCCAATGAGAGGTAATAGAAGTTAGAGAACCTTATTGTGTTCTCCTGTGCCTTGCTCAACAATCCTCACTCAACCAACATCACCAAACCTAGTTCTAAGTTGGGAAGAATGAGGAACTCTCTCCGCAAAAGGCAGCAAAAGCTGGGGGACAGTTGAGGTTTTTAAGACATCGACAACTTTCTATTGGTTAAGGGTATCAAGGGTTATGGTTCAAGGACATGTAAATGGAGACGAGGTATAGATCAGCAATGATCAAATTGAATTGTAGAACAGGGTTGAGGGGCTGAACAGCCTCCACCTGTTCCGAATTTCTTTTGTTTGTTTAATTGAATTCTATGGATTACAGCCATGGCCCCCAGAGTTCTATAAGCACTTCCTGGTAATCACTGAAGGAACTTGGAAGAGTTGTCTAATTTTCATCATTTCATTTGATCTGCTGGTGTTAGGGAAGGGGCATTTATTCAGACTATAGTTGCATTCCCCAGGCACTGAGCTTTGGAGTTTCTTTTTGTTCATTCTTGAGACAGAGGGTAGCTAGCATTTATTGCCCATTCCTGAATGCCCATAAGAGGGCTGCCTACAACTGAATGGCTTGTTGGACTATTTCAGAGGGTAGTTAAGAATCAACTACATGGCTGTGGGTCTGGAGTCACATGCAGGCCAGGCCAGGACAGCAGATTCCCTTCCCTGAAGTGAATCAGATGGGGTTTTATGACAATCCAGTAATTTCATGATCATTAATAAAGCTAATGCTTAATTCCAGAATTATTAATTAAGTGTAGTTAAATTCCCCCTACTGCTGTGTGATTTGAACCCACATCTCTATAGCATTAATCCAACTAGTCCAGTAACATGACCACTATGCTACCACCCCCACTTTAGTCACTATAGGAGTTGGCTTGTGCTGATGTATGTGTTTCATGTTCATGCTAACTTGGTGATAGAATGACCAATCACTGACTGATATCACACTATTACAACTGGGCTGTCAATAAGCGATTAGATTGATGGATCCTAGTTTAATGTCTCACTTGAATTATTCTTCAGTCAAAATGCAGTTAGCAATGGGGATCTATCTTCCAAAAGGCTGTGAAAATCATTGCTCACTCTATCACATCCCTTCATTCTTGGTTCCTCTGTTCAAATGGATAATGGACCAATATTAGATTCCTATGTATAATTCCAATGGATCAAGTTCTTTCCCCACTCCTTCCCATTGTATAGAATCCCAACAGACATAATCTCTTTGACTTCACTCCCACTGAACAGAATCTCAATGGACTAACACTCTTCCAACTTAGTTGCATGATATAGAATCCCAATGGACCAAACCCCTTCCCTTTCATTCCCATTATACACAATCCCAATGTACCAAATCCTTTCCCTTTCACTCTTATTGTCCACAATCCCAATGGTCGCAATCCCCTTCCCTTTCACTCCCACTGTACACAAGCCCAGTGGATCAAACTCCTTCCTTTTCACTCCCATTGTACACAATCCAAATGGATCTAACCCCTTCACATTGTATAGAATCCAATGGCTCAAACTCCTTCCTACTCCCACTGTACAGGATCCCAATGGACCAAACCCCTTCCTATTCACTCACATCATATAGAATTAAATGGATTAAAATTTCCTCTGTAAACCCACATTGTATAAATAGTCAAATAATTAATTCCATTCCTATTTAACTAGAGTTCAGACCCCCCCAGAGGTGCTATCACAATTCCAAAATCTAATCACATTGCAATTCCTCCAGATATTGAAGCAGTCTGTGCCTGCATGCACCAATCCCTGAATGACATAAGAACATGTGAAATTGGAGCAGGAGTAGACCATTTGGCCTGTGGAACTTGTCCCAGCATTCAATAAGACTATGGCTGATCTTGGACTTCAACTCAACCTTCCCGTACACTCCCAAATCCCTTCATTCCTCGAGAGACCAAAAATCTGTCTATCCCAGCCTTGAATATATTCAACGATGGAGCATCCACAACCCTCTGGGGTAGAGAAATCCAAAGATTCACAACTCTCTGAGTGGAAGAAATTTCTCCTCAACTCAGTCCTAAATGATCAGCCCCTTATCCTGAGACTATGTCCCTGTGTTCTAGATTCCCCGACCAGGGGAGATAACCTTTCAGTTGGGTTTTGTCTGGTCTTAAAAGAAGGGGCTAGTGAGATAGTTGATGCACTGGTTTTAATTTCCCAAAATTCCCTAGATTTGGGAAAGGTTCCATCCAATTGGAAAAAAGCAAATTATATCTCCTTTATACAAAAAGGGAGGGATACAGAAAGTAGAAATTACAGGTCAGTTAGCCTAACATCTGTCACAGGGAAAATGTTAGAAGCTATTATTAAAGATGTCGTAGCAGGGCACTTAGAAAAATTTAAGGTAATCAGACAGAGTCAACATGGTTTTGCAAAAAGGAAAACCATGTTTGACCAATTTATTGGAGTTCTTTGGAGGACTCACATGTGCTGTGGATAAAAGGGAACCGTTGGATGTACTGTACTTAGATTTCCAGAAGGCATTTGATAAAGTGCCACATCAAAGGTTATTGTGGAAAATGAAAGCTCATGGTGTAGGGGGTAACATATTAACATGGATAGAAGATTGACTGGCTAACAGGAAGCAGAGAGTTGGCATAAATGGGTCTTTTTCTGGTTGGCAAGATGTAATGAGTGGTCTGTCACAGGGATCAGTGCTGGGACCTCAATTGTTTACAATTTATATAAATGACTTAGATGAAGGGACTGAAGGTATGATTGCTAAATTTGCTGATGACACAAAGATAGTTAGGAAAGTAAATTGTGAAGAGGATGTAAGGAGACTGCAAAGTAACATAGATAGATTAGGTGAATGGGCAAAAATCTGGCAAATAGAGTATTATGTGGGCAAATGTGAAATTGTTCATTTTAGCAGGAAGGATAAAAAAGAAGCAGATTATCTGAATGGTGAGAGATTGAGGAGCTTTGAGATTCAGAGGGATCTGGGTGTCCTAGTGCATGAATCACAGAAGGTTAGTATGCAGGTACAGCAGGTAATTAGGAAAGCTAATAGAATGTTATTATTTATTGTGAGGGGAATTGATTATAAAATTAGGGAGGTTATGCTTCAGTTGTACAGGGCATTGGTGAGATGACATCTGGAGTATTGTGTACAGTACTGGTCTCCTTATTTAAAGAAAGATGTAAATGCATTAGAAGCAGTTCAGAGAAAGTTTTATTAGACTAATACCTGGAATGGTCTTATGAGGAAAGGTTAGGCTTGTATCTGCTGGAATTTAGAAGAGTAAGAGGTGACTTAATTGAAACCTTTAAGATCCTGAGGGGTCTTGACAGGGTGGATGTGGAGAGGATGTTTCCTCTTGTGGAAGAATCTAGAACTAGGGGTCACTGTTTAAAAATAAGGGGTTGCTCATTTAAGACAGAGATGAGGAGAATTTTTTTCTCTCAGAGGGTTGGGAGTCTTTGGAACTCTCTTCCTCAAAAGGCAGTGGAAGCAGAGTCTTTGAATATTTTTAAGGCAGAGCGAGATAGATTCTTGATTAACAAGGGGTGAAAGGTTGTCGGGAGTAGGCAGGAATGTGGGGTTGAGATTACATTCAGATCAGCCATGATCTTATTAAATGGCGGAGCAGGCTCGAGGGGCTGAGTGGCCTACTCCTGCTCCTAACTCATATGTTCGTACTATGATTCTCTAAGTGTATTGTTAAGACTTCCTTACAAACAGATTAGAACACTTTCATGGCAACTGATGTCAGACTAACTGGCCTGTAAACCCCTGTTTTCTCTCTCCCTCCTTCCCTGAATAGCAGTGTTACATTTGCTAACTGCCAATCTGCAGGGACCATTCTAGAATCTAGGGAAATTTGGAAAATCATAAACAGCACACCCACTATCTTTAAAGCTGCCTCTTTTACAACCTTAGGTTATTGGTGATCAGGTCCTGGGGATTGGGCAGCTTCTAGTCCCATTAATTTCTCCAGTACTTTATCTTTAATAATATCACTAGCTTCAAGTTTCTTACTCTCATCAGACCCTGGTTCCCTGCTGGTCCTTGTATGTGTGTTGTGTCTTCTACTGTGAAGACAGATACAAAATATTTGCTTAGTACCTTTTTTCCCCATTATAATTTCCCCTGAATCAACTTCCAAAAGACCCATGTTTACTTTTGCTCCCCTCTTCCTTTTTATATACCTGTAGAAGTTCTTGCAATCAGTTTTTAAATTTGTCCCTAGTTTACTTTCATATTCTATTTTCTTCCTCAATCAATTTTTTGACTATCCTCTGCTGGTTTGTAAAACTCTCCAAATCTTCAGGAGTACTGTTCTTACCATCCTTAACCATTTCAGTTAGACCACAGGTGGATCATTTTTCCCCTTGGTGTTGTATTTCTCAGCAAAATGTAGGTTTGTTGAGAATGCTGAAATATTTCTTTACAAGTTCACCATTGTTCACCTACCATCATACTTTTGAAATTAAATATCCCAATCTAATTGCTGCTCACACTTATGTAATTGGCTTTATTCAAGTTTAACACCCTTATGTACATCACTCTCAAGCTCAGTGTGAAATCTGATCACATTATGATCTTCCTCAGAAAATTCCTTATTATCAGGTTACTAATTAACCCTGCCTCAAGGGTTGTTAGTATGAGATTACTAATTAACCCTGCCTCAAGGGCTGTTAGTATGAGATTACTAATTAACCCTGCCTCAAGGGCTGTTAGTATGAGATTACTAATTAACCCTGCCTCAAGGGCTGTTAGTATGAGATTACTAATTAACTCTGCCTCAAGGGCTATTAGTATGAGATTACTAATTAACCCTGCCTCAAGGGTTATTAGGATGAGGTTATGAATTAACCCTGCACAAGGTAAGATCTAAAATAGCCTGATCCCTGGTTGGTTCCACAACATATTGTTCTAGGAAACTGTCCATGAACTCATCCTCCAAAATAGTTTTGCCGATTTTGTTTTAGTCTTTATGAAGATTGAAGCCCCCCATGATTATTGAATTGCCTTGGTTACAAGCCTCATTTATCATTTTGCTTAACACTCTGTCCAACAGTGTAGCTGCTGTTAGGAGTCCTATAAACACTCCCAGTGTTTTCTGACCCTTGTTATTTCTTATCTCCAGCTATACTAATTCTACTTCCCAATACCTGAGCGGAGATTTTCCCTTATTATTGTCCTCATTACGTCCTTTATTGTCAGGGTTACGTTAGCCCTCTCCCATTTTTTGTGTTTTGTCTGCCTTTTCAAAATGTCAAGTATTCTGGGATATTTTGCTCCCAACCTTGGTCACCATATAACCACATCTCTGTAAAGGTTTTTAGATCAAACCCACTCTTCTCTATTGATGTCATTAATTCCATCGATCTTGTTATGACTCCTTTGTGCAGATAAAACACCTTTAATTTTAACTTGTGGTGATTTTTCGCCTGATTTAGTCCTATCCACCGATGCACAATTCCCATTAAACTCTGTCCCTTCCTGTCACATTCTGCTTCTCTTTCCCTGAATCGTTAGGCTGCACTGTGACCTTCGCTTTTCCCTCTTTTAGATTTATAACTTTCTACTCACTTGAACCCTCACCATCCCTCCATCCCATCACCAGCCTTTTAGTTTAAAGTCCTGTCTACAGGCTTAGTTATATGACTTGCCCTGACTCTGGTCCCAGTCGGTTTAACTGGAACCCCTCCCAAGGAACATCTCCCTCTTTTCCCAGTGCCCCAGGAACCCGAACGCCTGTTCCTCGCACCATTCCTTGAGCCACGGTTTCTACCCTCCGATCAGCTTCACACTACTACCAACTTGCTCAGGTCGTCCTCCTCCTTAAGGTACCATGACCTAAGAGGACATTGGTCACCGTGGACTTCCGTTGTATTGGTCCATGATTCAGCTTGGCAAAGTGCTGGAGTGGTTTGCCATTGCCTACCACAGTCTGGTTGACCAGGAATCCCTCCTGCCATAAGGTGCTTTGGAAGGATTTACAGGCTGATAATCAACCTGGTTGGCCATGTTGTGAACACACCTTCATGGCCGTCAAGCCCTGAAGTGAGCTTTGGATTCAGAGTTTCTTGTCCAAAGGTAGGGTCTACACCATAAGAATTTCCCTGCTCAACAGCACTCCAGAGACTATTGCCTTTGAGGTTCTTCTTATTAATTTGGACCCAGCTCCTCAAACTGCCTCAGAAAAAAACCTCATTTCTCGAACTACACGTGCCACTGGTTCCTGTGTGGACCATGACAGCTAAATCCCTACTGCCCAGTTCCCCACCCCCTCCACCACCCACCAGGTTCCAAGTTCCTCTCCAGCCGTGTGGAGATGTCCTTAACCCTGGAGCCTCCAGAGCTCACTGCAGAGAGCAGTATCTATCCCGCTGGCTATACAGTCCCCTATCACTACCACATTGCTTTTCACCTCACCCCCACCACCCCACCCCCCCCGCCCCACTTGCATCACTTCTTGTACTATGATGCCGTGGTCACTTTGCTCACCCACTCTGCAGATTTTGCCCTTATCCACGCAGGCGGCCGGAACCTCCTCCCCTTTTGGACAAAGGAAAAGGCCGAGTCTCTCCAGCGCTGTAGCTGGGATCCCCTTATCTGACTCACAGCCACAATAACACCAACAGGACTAGATTCACGACATAGCCTGTGACTGCCTCCTGGCTCAGAGTCCAGGTAACTCTCCCTCTCCCTGAAGCCTCAGGATGTCTGGAATTTGGAATTCAGCTCGATAATGCTGAGATGAGATGTGGACAGTTATTGCAAACATGGTTATCCAGGAATCTGATGATTCACAAACTCCCAGACAAAACACCTGTCCTGGATCAATATCTATAACTTTGTTCTATTGAT
The DNA here is from genome assembly GCF_017639515.1 of Carcharodon carcharias. NCBI lineage: Eukaryota > Metazoa > Chordata > Chondrichthyes > Lamniformes > Lamnidae > Carcharodon > Carcharodon carcharias. The sequence continues at coordinate 194,889,503 of NC_054470.1, read as the reverse complement.
TGAATTCATTCGTTAATACATCTAATCAACTTAGCATTTAATTTTTAGTTTTTAACTACTTACCTGACCTAGTTTAAGTTATAGGCAGGTTAAATTCAATATTTACCTGTAAAACAAATCCCAAAAGCTCCTGCTGCTGCTGCTTGTAGCTACTCCTACCAGGAGATCTGCTGACATGGTACGTCACAATCGAATGTCTTGTGCCATCCTCACACATTCACTGTAGCTGGTCTGCAGCCGCTCTGTGACTGCACCTACACCTCTGTCGATCCTCACTATTAGCATTGGAGGCAAAAGCATAATCTCCTTTCCACTCTAAGCCAAATACCAACATGCATCAAATTTAAAAATTTAACATTCATCTTGCATCCGCGCTGCACAGTCCACATTCTCACTCCCCGCTCTCCGCTCCACACTGCACCATGCGCTCTCCACCATGCGCTCTCCACTCCATGCTCTCTGCTCCGCTTTCTCCACCATGCGCTGTCCATTCCACGCTCTCCACCATGCGCTCTCCACCATGCGCTCTCCACCATGCGCTCTTCACCATATGCTCTCCACCATGTACTCTCCACTCTGCACTCTCCACCATGCGGTCTCCACTCCACGCTCTCCACCATGCGCTCTCCATCATGCGCTCTCTACCATGCAATCTCCACCATGCACTCTCCACCATGCGCTCTCCACCATGCAGTCTCCACTCCGCGCTCTCCACGATGCGCTCTCCACTCTGCGCTCTCCACCATGTGCTCTCCACTCCGCGCTCTCCACCACGCACTGTCCACTCTGCGCTCTCCACCATGCGCTCTCCACTCCGCGCTCTCCACCATGCGCTGTCCACTCTGCGCTCTCCACCATGCGCTCTCCACTCCACGCTCTCCACCATGTGCTCTCCACTCTGCGCTCTCCACCATGTGCTCTCCACTCTGCGCTCTCCACCATGCGCTCTCCACTCCGCGGTCTCCACTCCGCGCTCTCCACAATGCACTCTCCACTCCTCGCTCTCCACCATGCGCTCTCCACCATGCCCTCTCCACTCTGCGCTCTCCGCTCTGCGCTCCCCACTCCCTGCTCTCCGCTCCACGCTCTGCACCATGCACTCTCCACCATGCCCTCTCCACTCTGTGACCTCCACCATGCGCTCTCCACTCCGCTCTCTCTGCTCCATGCTCTCGAAGAACATAAGAACATAATAAATAGGAGCAGGAGTAGACCATTCAGCCCTTTGAACCCACGCTGCCATTCAATGAGATCATGGCTGATCTTCCACTTCAACACCATTTTCCTGCACTATCCCCATATCCCCTGATGTTTTTAATATGTAGAAATCTATCGATCGAAGAAGCAAGGTATGGCTTTGGTGTTATCATTGCCAGCCATAAATAAGACAAGGAGTAAGGTATTTTCAGAGTGGAAAGTGGATGATTTGGATCATGAAGAGGGATTGAACCTTCTGTTACAATTTTTGGATAAGTTTTAGAAAAGATGAGTTATTGGAAGTGAATGAAGCTTAGACAATGTTTGATAGGTTTAGGAAATCGGATGAGCAGCCAATGGAAGAATGAATCATGGGTTTTGATAAATGGCACAGGAGACAACAGAGACTTGAAATTCTGGAATTGGTGTTGGCATTTAAATTACTGAACTGTGCTCACATTTCCCACGTTGATAGTCTTTAAGTATTAATGGAGGTTCAATTCCAGTGCAAAGAATCTCTCCTGGATCAAACAGCTGCTGGCCTCAAAATTTTTCTGTGGAAACAGTTGTTCCCTGCCAGTCTTGTAGCAAACACGAACAAGTATGCTGTGGGACAAAGGATAGAGGATTCAATGGTGGCTGGGTTTTGATCAAACATTAGACAAAGATTCCATTTCAAAGGTGGGGTTAATGACAAGAAGTTTGAAAACTGGTCATAACTCTAGCCAATTTGAGAGTCGGGACAAAAAGCATGTCTGGGACGGTGACTTGAGGTATGCAAAAAATGCACAGGGAATGTTTAATCGGTGTTTTCAGTGTGATTCCCAGTATCAAGATGCAATGAACTGCCCACAGCGAAGGAAGTGACCCACGAGACAGATTCATCTGAAACTGAGAGGTTTCATTGAGTGTTTGAATCCGGTGATGAGTGAGTATCTTGATGGTAGATTCCTTCAACTGTACAGTTCTGGACAGTGGTTGTATTTCTGTGGTATGTGGCATGGACTGGCCTGACTGCTATCTGGAATCTCTCGATGAGGCAGACCGACAGAAGGTCAAGTAGTATGAAAGCTCTACCTGCTTCGGTTCGGAGATGACATAACATTAACATCCTCCAAACGGGTGGTCCTCCCTTGTAAGGGATTAATCTGTTTATCAGCAATACTGATGTGGTTTCTAGTGAGATACCGCTATTGTTAAATCGATCTGCAATGAGATCATTTGGAAATTACATAGAAAGTTTGCACATCTGGAGACACAGAAACTGAAGACTCTACTTTGAATGTGTGAGTGGTCGATAAAGGATATGATGACCTTATTGAACAAATCACTGCCCAGTGTGAAATTTGTCTTAAATATCTTAAGACACCACCACATCCTGTTGTGAGCTGCCACCCTCCAGGGAGTTTAATGATGCAGTGGTAATGGACCTGAAAGTTTGGGACAAGGATAGGGGGTTTTTCTTTACTACACTTCATAGATTTGGCAAACAGATTTAGCCTATCCACTGTGATACATAGTAAAGACAAAAGGATCATTGCTAATAAGGTCATGGAGAAATGGGTAGGAACAGGATTAGGAACACCGACAAAGTTCCTCACAGATAATGGTGGGGAATTCCCCAGTGAGGAATTTTGATATATGTGCGAAAAATTAACACTATAGTTATACACACTGCAGCTGACAGCCCATTTAGTAATGGTCTTTGCGAAAGAAATCATGTGGTAATAGATGACATGTTACATAAAATATTAGCTGACCAACCAGATTGTAAACTGCAAACAACTGCATGCAGTGGTGCATGCAAAGATCTCTCTGTAAATGGTTGGGGGGTACAGTCCGTATCAGTTGGTGTAAGGAAGAAATCCGAAGTTGCCTTCGGTGTTATTGGATGCTCTCTCTGCTCTAGAAGGGACTAGCATTAGCTCCACCTTTTCTGCTCATCTGAACGCTTTGCATGTGGGCAGAAAAGCTTTCATTAAAGCTGAGGTTTCGGAGAAAATTCAACGGACCCCACGGCACCACAAAGGACAATCGGGAATATAGTTTAGACAAGGAGACATGGTGTTTTACAAAAGGGAAGGCCAGAGTGTGGAAAGGACCTGGCAAGGTAATGGGGAGTGATGGGAAAGTAGTAATTGTGCAACATGGTAATCAAACTGATAGGGTTCATTCTTCACAGTTAATTAGTACTGACCATATCCTTACAGGTTCTGAACAGGACATAGAACATGAGGAGGCACTATCGGCAGATAGAGGGTTGACTGACTGTGAACAAAGTAATAATGAGGTACAGGGTAATGCTATTCATCCAAAAGGGCATCTACCCAGAGTAGGAACAAAGGTAACATACATTCCAGAAGGACCAGTGTGTGGGGGGATCTCACCATCATAGGGAGAGCAGGAAAGGCCATTGGTAAATACAAACATTGGCTAAATGTTCAGGATGAAGGATGAAGGACAGGAAACAAGATCTATCAATTGGAAAACAGAGATAAAGATGTGGAATCCCAGAAAGCGCAGTCTGAGTTCTGACAGTGGACCAAAAAGTGGTCGTGACCTTAGAAAAGAATCACGGACTTGCGAATGGGTTCTGCTCGCATGGGAGGAAGATCATATAGTAACAGTCCAGAAAGGGAGAGGAATGTGAGTAGAGGCTGCAGCTTAACAAGAATGAGGACTAGAGAACAAGCTATGACTGTCAATAGAAGGAGAAGTCCTTATGAACAAGAGATTCCAGTAGCTGTGAATAAATTGGAAAATAAACTGATAACTGAAGCCAAATGGAAAGAGTTAGAAAGTTGGAAGGAGTTTGGGGTATATTGTGAAATACCTGACAGAGGACAGGCAGCTTTATCTCACAGATGGATCTGTACAGGAAAGGTACTCCCCAGATGGCACATATAAGGCCAAAGAGAGATTAGTAGCCCGGAGCTTTGAAGAGAGACTAGGAGATCCGGATATCAGAGTGGACTCACCTACTGTGGGGAAAGTGAGTTTGAAGATTTTTAAAATCTATTTTGGCATCCTATTCCTGGGCGTGCAATTCGATTGATATAAAAGCTGCATTTTTACAGGGGGAGAAGTTTCAAATGGAAGATTTTGAAACTGCCCAGAGAAGCTGGGGATGTAGAAGGAAAGTTATGCGAAATGAATAAGTGTGTTTATGGATTGAATGATGTGTTAATAGTTTGGTATTTTTCCATGAGATCTCTCCTATTGAAAGCAGGTTGCATTCAGTTAAAGGCAGAACCCACGATGATCTACTAGTACCATAAGGAGAAACTAGCTGGAATCTTTATCATGCATGTTGATGATTTCCTGTGGAGAGACTCTGTAGAATTTGAACAATGGGTAATCGAAGAGGAATTCAAGGTCAGAAATCAGGCTTCAGGGGCCTTTAAATACATAGGTTTAGACATCAAGCTGAGCAAGTTAGGAGTGACTTCGAATCAACAATCTTAACTAGAAAATGTTAATCGTATCCCAGATTCTCACAAAGAGGATCCTGCTACCAGGGAAGAAACTGAACAGTTGAGAAGTTTGATTTGGCAGTTGAACTGGCTGTGTGCTCAGACTGGGCCTGACGCTAGTTATGATGTGTTGGAGCTGAGCACTATGATGAAACATGCTACAGTTGGGGAAGTTCTGAGAGCAAATAAAACACTAAAAAATTAAATTCTGAGAGACGCGTGCTCAAGTTTCCAGCCTTGGGTGATCCAGAAGATATGAGGTTGGTTATTTTTAACGATGCTTCACACGCCAATCTTCCAGATGGGTCCTCTAGCACAGCCGGGTTTATCATATTCTTGGTGGGAAAGAATGATAAATGTTGCTCACTGGCTTGGGAGGCCAAGAAAATCAAAAGGATAATGAAAAGTACCTTAGCTGCAGAAACGCTGGCCTTGGTAGAAGCATTAGATATGGGGGTTTACTAACCCAATATACTGACAGAAATATTATATAAGGGGCAATGTGAGAGAAGTTTGCCCATAATCAGTTGCTCATCGTAATGCAGCCCTCACTCTTATCCATGCAAGCTGTAAGAAGCTCAAACTTGTTGCTTAATTCCAAGTGCTCAGGCCAGCCTGGGCTAATTCTGCTATAGCCTCTTATTAAGTGACAGCCCTATCCACTGGCACGCTCTTAAATTTGCAATCAACGTCCTTTCCTGCCATACTCTGATTACCATTACCTTTATTGCTACCTTGACCTGTTGCCTTGTCATTTCAGTTTAATTTACTTAATCTTCCCCTACATGATCCCTTCCCTGCACCACCCCCCCCCCCAACTTGTTTAGTTTAAAACCCTCTCTACCTCTATAGCTACATGGTCGCTAGAACACTGGTCCCATCACGGCTCAGGTGATGTCTGTCCCATTGGTACAGATCCCACTTTCCCCAGCACTGGTGTCAGTGCCCCACAAACTGGAGCCCACTTCTCCTACGCCAGTCTTTGAGCTACCCATTCATCTCTAATTGATGTGCCAATTTGCACTTGACTCGGGTAATAATCCAGAGATTATTACCTTTTGAGGTTCTGCTTCTTAATTTGGTGCCTAGTTCCTCATGCTCTCTATGCAGAACCTCTTTCCAATTCTACTTGTGTTGTTGGTACCTACATGCACTATGACAACTGGATTGTCCCCCACCCACTAAGTTCCTCACCAGCCCTGAGTAGATGTCCCAAACCCTGGCAGGCAACACAGCCTAATGGATTATCGCTCTCAGCTGCAGAGAACAGTGTCTATGCCCCTGACTATACGGTTCCTGAGTACCACTACATTCCTTCCTTGAGCTTCCTGTACCATGGTGCCCTGGTCAGTTGCTCATCCGTAATGCAGCCCTTACTCTTATCCATGCAAGCTGCAAGAACCTCAGACTTGTTGCTCAATTCCAAGTGCTCAGACTCCACCACTTGTCCCTTCTCGATCCCCTTCCCTACCTGTCTCACAATCACGCGCCCATCCCTGACCACTGACCAAATCAGACAAAGCTAACCTAAGTGATGTGACCTCCCTCTGGAACTGAGTAACTTTCCCCCTCCCTGATGTGTGGCAATGTCTGCAGCTCGGCCTCCAACTCATTAACCCTGAACCAAAGCTCCTCAAGCCACAGACACTGAATTGTGATTGCCATCAATTGCCGCAGCACCCAGGAACTCCCATATGTTGCAGCTGTGACACATCACCCCTCCTGACAAATTAGTGGGTTAATTAAATTTATTTTCATTAATTAATTTATAGGCCTCCTCTTCACCAAACTCCCTCACTCACCAAATACCCAGCTTGACACTCAATACAATCAGACAGCAATGAAAAATAACTTGAGTAAAGCTCATAAACAAGTTTAAGCTAGCTAGCTAATTAAGACCATAGACCATAATACATAGGAGCAGAAATTAGGCCATTCGGCCCATCGGGTCTGCTCCGCCATTCAATCATGGCTGATAAGTGTCTTAACACCATTCTCCCGCCTTCTCCCCGGAACGAGGTCCAGCTGCTCTCAGAGAGCTTGTACATCCCAGTTCAAGACTAGAAGAAACTTAACTTGCCTCTTAAGTTAAATGATAATTATTAGTTAATTTCAAAATTAAAGAAAAAAATAGACTTCGGGGGAGATCAAATTAATACTACTTCACACAGGAAACTCCTGGTGTCACACTGTGCTGTCCACTCTGTGCTGTCTCTGTCCCTCTGACTTGTTTCAATTCCAGAGTAAAATTGTGATCTCGTACACTCCATCTGTCATTGAACAAACTTGGGGAAAATCAAATCAAATACTCCCGGGACAGGTATAGCACGGGGTTAGATACAGAGTAAAGCTCCCTCTACACTGTCCCCATCAAACACTCCCAGGGCAGGTACAGCACGGGGTTAGATACAGAGCAAATCTCCATCTACACTGTCCCCATCAAACACTCCCAGGACAGGTACAGCACGGGGTTAGATACAGAGTAAAGCTCCCTCTACACCGTCCCCATCAAACACTCCCAGGACAGGTACAGCACGGGGTTAGATACAGAGTAAATCTCCCTCTACATTGTCCCCATCAAACACTCCCAGGACAGGTACAGCACGGGGTTAGATACAGAGTAAAGCACCCTCTACACTGTCCCCATCAAACACTCCCAGGACAGGTACAGCACGGGGTTAGATACAGAGTAAATCTCCCTCTACATTGTCCCCATCAAACACTCCCAGGACAGGGACAGCACGGGGTTAGATACAGAGTAAAGCTCCCTCTACACTGTCCCCATCAAACACTCCCAGGACGGGTACAGCACGGGGTTAGATACAGAGTAAATCTCCCGCTACACTGTCCTCATCAAACACTCCCAGGACAGATACAGCACAGGGTTAGATACAGAGTAAATCTCCCTCTACACTGTCCCCATCAAACATTCCCAGGCCAGGTACAGCACGGGGTTAGATACAGAGTAAAACTCCCTCTACACTGTCCCCATCAAACACTCCCAGGACAGGTACAGCACGGGGTTAGATACAGAGTAAAGCTCCCGCTACACTGTCCCCATCAAACACTCCCAGGGCAGGTACCGCACGGGGTTAGATACAGAGTAAAGCTCACTCTACACTGTCCCCATCGAACACTCCCAGGACAGGTACAGCACGGGGTTAGATACAGAGTAAAGCTCCCGCTACACTGTCCCCATCAAACACTCCCAGGGCAGGTACAGCATGGGGTTAGATAGAGAGTAAAGCTGCCTCTACACTGTCCCCATCAAACACTCCCAGGACAGGTACAGCACGGGGTTAGATACAGAGTAAAACCCTCTACACTGTCCCCATCAAACAATCCCAGGACAGGAACAGCACGGGGTTAGATACAGAGTAAATCTCCCTCTACACTGTCCCCATCAAACACTCCCAGGACAGGTACAGCACGGGGTTAGATACAGAGTAAAGCTCCCTCTACACTGTCCCCATCAAACACTCCGAGGACAGGTACAGCACGGGGTTAGATACAGAGTAAAGCTCCCTCTACACTGTCCCCATCAAACATTCCCAGGCCAGGTACAGCACGGGGTTAGATACAGAGTAAAACTCCCTCTACACTGTCCCCATCAAACACTCCCAGGACAGGTACAGCACGGGGTTAGATACAGAGTAAAGCTCCCTCTACACTGTCCCCATCAAACACTCCCAGGACAGGTACAGAATGGGGGTAGATACAGAGTAAAGCTCCCTGTCCATTGTCTCAGTGTTGATGCTGCCCCTTTCATCTCTGCACTGCCAGAAGACAGGGTGCAGGAGGGAGACTGAACCTTGGAAAGAGTTAAGGAAATGATCAGAGATTTTGACTGAAGTGGGCGAATGATCACTTGGGGCAGAATTTTCAGGGTGACGTCAGCACATATAATGATGCGCGGTGATGTTGGGCGAGTGTCCCGATGTCACCAGCCGCCATCGCGATATTTAGGTGGGCGGGCGCACGATGAAGTGCCATTAAATAATTGGCTAGTTAAGGCCCTTAACTCGGCAATCGTCGCCGATTTTCAGGCACCCGTGCGATCTTCGGCTTGGCACATGGGCACAACAGGCAGGTGGGTAAGAAAGCTCATCCACCAAGCAATATTTGATCCCAATTTATCTGATTGTTTCTGGAAGCTTTACACTCTTCTTTGTGATGATATCACTGGTTTCATGCACCCCAAATGATGAAAGCAACAATCCGGTTTCCACTAGAAGGTGTAAGTCCCTGCTTGTTTCTTCAGCTGCCCCTCCCCAGGAAGGTGGGTCTCACAGAGGGTGGCGATGTCAATTTGGGGTGAGCAGATGGCATTCTGAAGAGGACTGCAGGGCGGGATAAGAGGGCTCAGTGGGGTTCTGAGTGTATTTATTGCAGAAAGTTTTTTAACCTAGCCTGTGTGACATGTAGCAGTTCAGAACGAATTCCAGCAGCTTTCTCTGTACTTTGAAGCTTCAGCTCAGCTCTCTGCAGTCAGGAATCTTTATCGGGCCTGCAGCTTTCCAGTGGCCTCCCTTTAGCCTGGGGGTATGGGTTCTGACATCTCCACTGGAGGCAGCTCCTCTGAGAAGGAAGAGAGGACTAGAATGAGGAGGAGGCCAGGAATGCACAATCAGCCTCCAGGGGAGCCACCTTTGGGAGGACAGGCGCAGACACAAGGGGAGCAGGGCCAAGAGGTAGTCCAAGGTGGAAGGAGCCACAGAAGTTGCCACTATCCTGCTGCCAGGGTTTACAGGCGGCGAAGCAGCTACCTCAATATGTCTGAGGTGCAGTGCCGAAGGAGGCTCCATCTCTCAAGGGAGAAAGTCAACTATATCTGTCAGATGATTGGGCCTGAGATCTCCACTAACTGTGGGTGGACACCCCATGCCAGTAGCTCTGAAGGTCACAGCTGTCCTCAACTTTTATGCCTCTGGCTCCTTCCGGGTGTTGGTGGGTGATCTTTGTGTGTCTTCCAATCAGCCGTCCACACTTGTGTGAAGCAGGTCACAGACACTCTGTTCAGACGGGCATTGACCTTCATCCACTTCCGTTGCGACCAGGCAAGTCAGACACAGTGAGCCAGAGGCTTCGTGGCCATTGCTGGCTTCCCCCGTGTCCAGGGTGCTATAGACTGTACACATGTGGCCATCAAGGCACCAGCAGGTGAGCCCAGTGCCTTCATCAACAGGAAGGGCTTCCACTCCATGAACGTGCAGATAGTGTGTGACCACAGGATGCTGATTCTACAAGTCTGTGTAAGGTACCCAGGCAGCTCCCACAACACCTACATCCTCAGACACTCCCAGGTGCTGGGGCTCTTCAGTGCTCCAGCCCGGCTGTATGGATGGCTGCTGGGTGACAAGGGCTATCCCCTCAGAAGGTGGCTCATGACGCCTCTCCACCATCCAAGAACAGAAGCTGAGCAGCGGTACAATAGGAGCCACGTCTCCACAAGGGCTGTGGTGGAGAGAGCCATCGGTCTTCTCAAGATGCGCTTCCGATGCCTGGACTGCTCAGGGGGTGCACTTCAATACCCCCAGATTGTGTGTCAGTGACAGTGGTTGCATGCTGCGCTCTGCACAATCTGGCGCTGGAAACGGGGGGACGCAGTGGACGATGAAGACATTGATGCAGTGGTTGTGGCTGCACATGATGAGTCCAGCACTGATTCGGAGGATGAGGGAGCACAGGGGAATGCTGAGGGGGTAGACGCTGACCCGGGACTACACCAAGGAGCTGGGACATCCATAGAGTTTAATCCAACGAACCTTCAGCTAGATCCACACAGATGGATCAGGAGGACCAGCATTGCCTGGTACTTCCATACTGGGCACTGAAGTGCTACATCTGCCACTTCATCAGCTGCAACCAAGGGCTTTGGACAAAAACCTCAATGTCCAATCAAACACTCATGACATGTCTGTAAAACATTCAAATGCAGCACAAAGGAGACACCCTCAGCCATGGTAACACATCTGGATTTAATTTCATCCATGATATGGTGCAACAGAATGAAAGCAAAATATTTTTACAGCAGCAATAAATAATAATTCCCTAATCTTGGGCCAACACAAAAGCACCAGTGAGAAACCTGTGATGTGTCCAAGGTGCCTTATGCTCACGTTTACAGCTGCTACATCTTGCTGCTGCCCCACCGCTCGGAGTGGCATCTGATCCAGCCTGCTGACTCTGCTGTCCTGTTGGCCTCGATGACCTTGGTGGAGCCTGTGCTGGCCCCACCTGGGAGGGAGCAGCCAGTGCCACAGCTGGCATCTCCCCCATTGCCGTGGCCTCACCAGATGCCACGGTCACTAGCAGGGGGGCGGAGCTGCTGCCATCATCTGGAGCGCCCTGAGAGGAGCCCACATAGACGACGAACAGCTGCTGTGCCAACGTGAGGTCGTCTCGGACCTCCCTGCTCGTCATCAATGGATGGGGACCGAGCTGGGAAACTTGGTGTCCAGACCATCTCCCATGTTGCCAATGACCAGCTGTGGCCAATGGCACTGTGAGGGCTTGCAGGTCCGAGCGCAATCCCAGGAGTAGCTGGTTATTCTCCTGGAAGTCCCCCTCCATGAGAGTCGCCACTCTCTCCATGGAGGAAGCCTGACGTTCTGACATGAGGCTCATGGCATCACTCATGCTTCGCGTGGACTCCTCTAACACGGACACCGGGAGAAGCGTAGTCTCATGCAACACTCCCAGATGCTCCCACACACCCGGCTGCATTTCCTGCAATTGCTGCGTCACGGACAACTCCAGAGGCACATCATCAGGCACTGACTCAGCCTGTGCCTGGTACTCTGCAGTCCTCTGGCTGCTGGTGCCATGGGCACTGTCTGTCTGTGCCCTCTCCACTGTACCCCGGGACACTAGCTGATGTTGCAATGCCCACCGAAGCCTGGTGTCTGCCTCGCAGAAATGGTGTGATGTGGGTGACAGTTCAGGGCCCTCAGGTGTGAGAGGGGGCGTCTGTAATGGAGCCTGGTCACCAGCCCCTGATGATGCTGAAAATAACAATAAGGACAGTGGATCAGTTAGTGTCCACACAGTGACACACTTCATCCCTGTCCCCCAGGATCATAATGCGCTCAACATTCCTGAACCTAAGGAGATGAACATTGGTGGGGTGGCAAATGGTCAGGTGGAGGCCCAAACATTACAGGCGGATACAGATGGGCTGGTCAGATGGCCTAAGGAATGTCACATGGAATGTTGTGAGGATAAGTGTGAGGTGATGCAGTTGAACAGGAGAAATAAGGTATGAGGATACACGAGGAATGGTAGGACCGTGGTAAGTAAGGATGATTAGAGGGACCTTGCTGGGCATGTCGACAGGCCTAATAAGGTAGTAGGACAGGGACATAAGGATTTTAAGAAGGTAAAAGCCATACTTGCCTTTATTAGCCAAGGAATAGAATGTAGGAACAGGGAGGTCATGTTGCAAGTGTAGAAAACGCTACCGAGGCCACAGCTATAGTGTTGAGTGCAGTTGTGACCAGCGCTTCATGGGAGGGATGTGATTGGAGTGGAGAGAGTGCAGAGGTCACTGACCAGGATGCATGCTGGGCTGGAGAGTTGGAGTTATGAGGACACAGAGCATGGACTGGGGATATTTGCCATGGAGCAGAGGAGATGAGGGGTGATATTATTGAGGTTTATAACATTACGAGGGGCATAGATCGGGTGGACAGAAAGGAACTTATCCTCTTGACTAACCTGGTGACATTTATTTAAGGTAAGGGACATGAGGTTGACAGGTGAGGTGATGAGGAACTTTTACACACGGTAATGTGGGACATACACCTGAAAGGGTGGTGGACACAGAAACGCCCCTAACATGTAATAAGTATTTGGATGTGCAGTTGCGATGCCCTGGCATGCAAGGCCATGGGGATAGTGGTCAGAAATGGGATAAGGAGACTTTGGAAGGTGCTAGACACGTGCATCTTCGAAGGGCCGAGGGACCTTTGTCTATGACCCACACGTCTGACTGTATCAGTCTGTGAATGAGCTGTGTTGCTGCATTAACGATTGCAACAATCAGCAGTGCTTTGGATGGTGGGAAGACAGAGCGGATGGGACCGTGGGCCTCAGATACCTGGCCACTCCACCCCAGCCTCACCGACACCTGTGGACCTGGGCGCATGGTAACTCTCAAGCTCCAGGGCCTCCTGCTCAAAATGGCTTAAAATCAGCAACTGGGTCTGGCCACCTCCAGTCCACAAACGCTCATAAGCATTGTGAGCATTTTTCTCCTGCAAAACAGAGAAGGCCATTCACTGGGGCTAATCGCTCTTGTACTCTGCACACGCACGCCGTACCCCAACCACTGTGGCCCAGCTGAGGCCTCCAGCACCTCCTCTCCCTGCCACTGCTGATCAGTCACAAAAATATAGTACAGCTGCTCCCAACTCTCCCCCCGCAATGGTTACCTTGGACACATTCTGCCTCCAACACTCTCAGAAACACACAGGCTTAGCTCCCATGCCAAGGAGGCGCAACTGGGTGCAGTGTCGAGGGCAGCAAATGGCCCTTGGCCACGAGACCTTGAGGCTCCCCTTCCACCATCTCATCACCCTGAATCGGACACGTGCTGGAGTTCTGAGTATGGGCCTAGCTGCATCTCCTGCAGGTTGCCCCCAGACTAGTCATGTGCGACTTAGAGCAACACATGGTGCGGAGGAGAACCCATCTCTTCATGAACCACTCAGGCTGACGTAAGCATGATCACTATCTGCTTACCCACCCAGCATGTGACATATGCCCAACATGATTCAATGTAGTCACGACACTAAGACTTGGGGGGGGATGGGGTGGGGCCTCAAAGGCTAAGGCTACCTGCTGGGCTAAATGCCCGATGCCAACATTGTACTCACCCTGCCAGAGCGCAACCAATCATTGAAGCGCTTACGGCAGTGGATCCAGGTGCACCGCACCACATCGCGGTAGCTCACCACCTCCGCCACCTCCTCCCAGGCACGTTTCGTCATGTTGGTGGGGGGGGAGGGCCTCCTCCTCCCATCCTGGGGGGACCAACACCTCCCGCTGTGCTGCCACCTCCTCGAGGAGGACAGCAAGGCAGTCGTCAGAAAAGTGAGGGGCACATTGGCCCCCCCCTGCTGGCCTATCCTGCAGCCTGGCCCTCCTCCTGACCCACACCCTGCAGCCTGGCCCTCCTCCTGACCCACACCCTGCAGCCTGGCCCTCCTCCTGACCCACACCCTGCAGCCTGGCCCTCCTCCTGACCCACACCCTGCAGCCTGGCCCTCCTCCTCTGGCCTTCCCTCTACGTTAACCTGCTGTGCAGACCCCCTGCGGTGCCACCTACAGCTGGCCATAGTGAATAGCCTACCAGGAGGCTGTCAGGCCTGTTTTTTAAACAGGCTGCCGGGACACTATTGGACCTGGCGATCTCTACACGCCTGCCGCAAACTTCAGACTCCAGCTCTCTCCACGGGAGTCGGAAATGCGCTGGGCGGGCCGATCAAAAATGGCGGCGCGGCCCCGATCGCTGGCGGCGACCGGGTCCAATGTTGCCCGCGTCCGCGCCCGCTCCGCCCGCCTGCCAAACGGAAAATCTTGGGCCTTGGGTCTTCCTTGACCCAGTGTATAACCCTGGGGCGAGTCTGGCTGGCTCATGTGTTCTCTGGTGCAATCTGCTGATCATTCAAACATGTAAACGAGGAAATCAGAACTGGAGCTCACCCAGTTTCGCTCTTCCTGCTTGTTGTTTCTTGAGGGTGAAGGTGAAGTTTTGTTTTCCCAAGTCCCTGGAGCTGATGGCAGCTCATTCACCACAGGGCATCCAATCAGCGAGGTGGGTAAAGGGTGGGTGAGGGTTTATTCTCCCTTTGATCAACTGGCAAGGATACAAGAGGGAAGGGAAATTTGCCAAGACCTTCTGTATTCCAGGACAACCCACGCCTTCACATTAAACAATTAGCTTCATTGTGCAACCCGCAACCACAAGCAATTACCAGTCAGTTTGATAAAATAAAAACCTTTTAACGTGTTCCTGACAAAGATTTGGAAAGCACGGTTGAGTTCGTTTGCATTGAAGTTGCAACAAAAGGACAATTTGAATTTGTATTGTACCTTTACAGTAGTGAAACACCTTACAGCACTTCACAGTGGGGGGGGGGATGTTACAAGGCAAAATCTGACATTGGCCCACGTCTGCCTGAAAGCTTGGTCGTAGAGGTAGGTCTTAAGGATTCTCTTCAAGGAGGAAGTGGGGGTGGGGGGGGGTGGGGGGGGGGGTGGATTGGCAGGGGGTTGGGGGTGGGTGATGGGGTGGGGAGCGGTAGGGAGGCGGAGAGAAAAGTCCGGGAAGCTGAATGCACAGTTGCAAGGATTTCGGGAGTTAGGCAGTAGACTAAAAAGCAAGACCTCTCAGGTTGTAATCGCTGGATTACTCCCAGTGCCATGTGCTAGCGAGCTCAGAAATAGGAGAATAGGGCAGATGAATACGTGGCTTAAGAGTTGGTGCAGGAGGGAGGGTTTTAGATTCCTGGATCACTGGGACCGTTTCTGGGGAAGGTGGGACCTATATAAGCGGGACGGTCTACATCTGAACCAGAGTGGGACTAACATTCTTGCGGGCGGGTTTGCTAGTGCTGTTGGGAGGAGTTTAAACTAATTCAGCAGCGGGAGGGGACACAGAATGTTACCAGAATAGGGGCACATCATAATACAGTAAACCAATCAAATCAGAGGGAGTACAGCTGCATTAAGCTTCAAAGGAGTAAGGCAAGGCTGGATGCCAGGAGTGTTACAGGTAAAACAGATGAGTTAAGGGTGAGGATTGACATGTGGAATTGTGATATAGTAGCCATTACTGAGACATGGTTGAGGGAAGGGCAGGATTGGCAGCTCAACATTCTGGGATATAGAATCTTCAGGCGAGACAGGGGAGGGGGTAAAAGAGGAGGAGGCATTGCATTATTAGTTAAGGAGTCAGTTACCGCAGTAAGGAGAGATAATATCTTGGAGGGGGCATCGAATAAAGCTTTGTGGGTAGAGCTTAGGAATAAAACAGGGGCAGTCACATTACTAGGTGTTTATCATAGACCCCCAGATAGTCAGTGGGAAATTGAGGAGCAAATATGTGCACAATTTGTGGAGGTGTGTAAAAACAATAACAATAGGGTAATTATATTAGGTGATTTCAACTTTCCCAACATTAATTGGGATAGACATAATGTTAAAGGCTTGGATGGAACGGATTTCTTGAAATGTGCACAGGAGAACTTTTTAGTTCAATATGTAGAGGGTCCAACAAGGGACGGCGCATTGCTGGACCTAATTCTGGGAATGAAGCCGGACAGGTGGCTGAGGTGGTGGGAGGGGGAGCATTTTAGTGATAGTGACCACAACATGGTACAGTTTAAGTTTGTTGTGGACAAAGAAATTGACAAGTTGCAAAAACATGTTTTGGATTGGGGGAGGGTGGATTTTAGTAAAATAAGGCAGGATCTGGCCAAGGTAGACTGGGAACAGCTACTTGTGGGGAAATCTACAGAGGAGCAGTGGGGGTTGTTTAGAAAGGAAATGGGGAGGGTACAGGCTCAACATGTTCCCTCTAGGATGATAGGAAGGAGTAACAAGCCCAGAGAACCATGGATGACCAGAGATATTCAGGTTACGATGAGAAGGAAAAGAGAGGCTTTTAGCAGGTACAAGGGAAACAAATCAGTGGAGGCATTAGTGGAGTACAGACAGTGCAGGCTGGAGCTTAAAAAAGCAATTAGGAGAGCAAAGAGGGGATATGAGAAAGCTCTGGTTGGCAAAAGTAAGGAAAATCCCAAGATATTCTATAAGTATATCAATGGGAAGAGGATAACCAGGGAAAGAGTAGTGCACATTAGGAACCAAGGGGGCAATCTATGGGTGGAACCAGAGGACATCGCGAGAGTGTTCAATGAATACTTCACATCCGTCTTCACCCAAGAGAATGAGGATGAAGGTATCGAGCTCGGGGAGAGAGACTGTGAGATTCTTAAGCAAATTGATAAAGGGGGTGACAAGGTATTGGAGGTGTTGGCAGGCTTAAAAGTGGGCAAATCTCCAGGTCCAGATGATTTGTGTCTCAGACTGCTGAGGGAGGCAAGGGAGGAGATCGCAGGGGCTCTGACCCAAATTTTTAATTCCTCTCTGGCCACGGGGGAGGTGCCAGAGGACTGGAGAACAGCTAATGTGGTTCCGCTATTTAAGAAGGGTTGTAGAGGTAAGCCAGGGAACTACAGGCCCGTGAGTCTCACGTCAGTGGTAGGGAAACTATTGGAGAAAATTCTGAAGGAGAGAATCTATCTCCACTTGGAGAGGCAAGGTTTGATCAGGGATAGTCAGCATGGCTTTGTCAGAGGGAGGTTAAGGCTAACAAATTTGATTGAATTTTTTGAGGAGGTGACCAGATGTGTAGATGAGGGTAGTGCAGTTGATGTAGTTTATATGGATTTCAGCAAAGCCTTTGACAAGGTCCCCACATGGGAGACTTATAAAGAAGGCAAATGCACATGGGATACAGGGTAATTTGATAAGGTGGATTCCAAATTGGCTTGGTTGTAGGAGATAGAGGGTGATGACTAAAGTGACTGGAAGCCAGTGTCCAGTGGCGTACCACAGGGATCTGTGCTGTGTCCCCTATTATTTGTCATTTATATAAACGACATAGATGACTATGTGGGGGGTAGGATTAGTAAGTTTGTGGATGACAAAAAGTTTGGCCGGGTGGTTAACAGTGAGGTTGAATGTCTTAGGCTACAGGAAGATTTGGATGGGATGTTCAAATGGGCAGATAAGTGATGGATGGAATTTAACCCTAAAAAGTGTGAGGTGATACACTTTGGAAGGAGTAATTTGACAAGGAAGTATTCAATGAATGGCATGACACAAGGAAGTTCTGAGGAACAAAGGAACCTTGGTGTGTGTGTCCATAGATCTTTGAAGTCAGAGGGGCATGTTAGTGGGATGGTGAAAAAGGCATATGGGACACTTGCCTTTATCAATTGAGGCATAAATTACAGAAGTAGGGAGGTCATGTTGGAGTTGTATAGAACCTTGGTGAGGCCACAGCTGGAGTACTGTGTGCAGTTCAGGTCGCCACATTATAGGAAGGATGTGATTGCACTGGAGGGGGTGCAGAGGAGATTCACCAGGATATTGCCTGGGATGAAATATTTAAGTTATGAAGAGAGGTTGGATAGACTTGGGTTGTTTGCGTTGGAGCAGAGAAGACTGAGGGGCGACCTGATCGAGGTGTACAAGATTATGAGGGGCATGGACAGGGTGGATAGGGAGCAGCTGTTCCCCTTAGTTGAAGGGTCAGTCACGAGGGGGCATAAGTTCAAGGTGAGGGGCAGGAGGTTTAGGGGGGATGTGAGGAAAAACTTTTTTGCCCAGAGGGTGGTGACAGTCTCGAATGAGCTGCCTGGGAGGGTGGTGGAGGCGGGTTGCCTCACATCCTTTAAAAAGTACCTGGATGAGCACTTGGCATCGTCATAACATTCAAGGCTATAGGCCAGGTGCTGGTAAATGGGGTTAAGTAGGTAGGTCAGATGTTTCTCACGTGTCGGTGCAGACTCGATGGGCCAAAGGGCCTCTTCTGCATTGTGAGAATCTGTGATTCAAAGGATGGAGCAAAATATCTTGGATGATTAAGAGGCCAGAATTGAGCAAAACTCAATTCTTGGAGGGATGCAACATGGAAAGACTGCAGAGTATTCCATAAAATAAAAATACCCGGAAAAACTCAGCAGGTCTGGCAGCAAATACGGAGAGGAACACAGTTAATGTTTTGAGTTCGTATGACTCTTCAACAGAACACTCCAGTACCCCCCAGATTGTGTGTCGGTGACAGTGGTTGCATCTGAGCTCTCCACAATCTGATGGTGAAAAGGGGTGGCGCAGTGGATGAGGAAGTCGTGGACACAGTTGCTCTGGATGCACACAATGAGTCCAGCAGTGAGTCCGAGGATGAGTACACACAGGAGAAGGCTGAAGGGATAGATGCTGACCCAGGTATACTCCAGGGAGGCAGGAACACCCGGGAGGCTTCAATCCAAAGAACCTTCAGCTAGCCCACCACAGATGGACCTTCAACACACACCAGGTCTGCAATCTCTATACTTGATACCTGAGTGTTAAATCTGCCTGGATAGGAACATTAACTAAGGCCCTTGTCAATCAAGCTCAATGTCAAGCAACTCACTGATAACATCATGGGTTCCCATCCACCTCTAGAAGTAATGAAATGCCATAAGACATGGCAACTTATCAAAATTTATTAAAAAAGTAATTTCAGAAACCAAAAGAAAAGAAAAGTCTATATAAATTATTGGAAAAAAAGGGGGATTTGAAAGGGGGTGGGGATGGAGGAGAGGGTTCATGATCTAAAATTGTTGAACTCATTATTCAGTCCGGAAGGCTGTAAAGTGCCTAGTCGGAAGATGAGTTGCTGTTCCTCCAGTTTGCGTTGAGCTTCACTGGAACATTGCAGCAAGCCAAGGACGGACATGTGGGCATGAGAGCAGGGTGGAGTGTTGAAATGGCAAGAGACAGGGAGGTCTGGGTCATGCTTGCGGACAGACTGAAGGTGTTCTGCAAAGCGGTTACCCAGTCTGCGTTGGTCTCTCCAATGTAGAGGAAACCACATTGGGAGCAACGAATGCAGTAGACTAAATTGAGGGAAATGCAAGTGAAATATTGCTTCACTTGAAAGGAGTGTTTGGGCCCTTGGACGGTGAGGAGAGGGGGAGTAAAGGGGCAGGTGTTGCACCTTCTGCAGTTGCATGGGAAGGTGCCATGGGAGGGGGTTGAGGTGTAGGGGATGATGCAGGAGTGGACCAGGGTGTCCCGGAGGGAACGATCCCTACGGATTGCTGCCGGGGAGGGTGAAGGGAAGATGTGTTTGGAGGTGACATCATGCTGGAGTTGGTGGAAATGGCGGAGGATGATCCTTTGAATGCGGAGGCTGGTGGGGTGATAAGTGAGGACAAGGGGGACCCTATCATGTTTCTGGGAGGGAGGAGAAGGCGTGAGGGCGGATGCGCGGGAGATGGGCCGGACATGGTTGAGGGCGCTGTCAACGACCGTGGGTGGAAAACCTTGGTTAAGGAAGAAGGAGGACATGTCAGAGGAACTGTTTTGGAAAGTGGCATCATCAGAACAGATGCGACGGAGGCGAAGGAACTGAGAGAATGGGATGGAGTCCTTACAGGAAGCGGGGTGTGAGGAGTGTAGTCGAGGTAGCTGTGGGAGTCGGTAGGCTTGTAATGGATATTGGTGGACAGTCTATCACCAGAGATTGAGACAGAGAGGTCAAGGAAGGGAAGGGAAGTGTCAGAGATGGACCATGTGAAAATGATGGAGGGGTGGAGATTGGAAGCAAAATTAATAAATTTTTCCAGTCCAGATGAGAGCATGAAGCAGCACCAAAGTCATCATCGATGTACCAGAGAAAGAGTTGTGGGAGGGGGCCGGAGTAGGTCTGGAACAAGGAATGTTCCACATACCCCATAAAGAGACAGGCATAGCTGGGGCCCATGTGGGTACCCATAGCCACACCTTTTATTTGGAGGAAGTGAGAGGAGTTAAAGGAGAAATTGTTCAGTGTGAGAACAAGTTCAGCCAGACGGAGGAGAGTAGTGGTGGATGGGGATTGTTCGGGCCTCTGTTTGAGGAAGAAGCTAAGGGCCCTCAGACCATCCTGGTGGGGGATGGAGGTGTAGAGGGATTAGACGTCCATGGTGAAGAGGAAGCGGTTGGGGCCAGGGAATTGGAAATTGTTGTTATGATGTAAGGTGTCAGAGGAATCATGGATGTAGGTGGGAAGGGACTGGACAAGGGGAGAGAGAATGGAGTCAAGATAGGAAGAAATGAGTTCCATGGGGCAGGAACAGGCTGACACATTTGGTCTACTGGGACAGTCCTGTTTGTGTTATTCCAGTGAAGCTGAACTTAAACAGGAGGAACAGCACCTCATCTTCTGACTAGGCACTTTATAGCCTTCCAGACTGAATATTGAGTTCAACAACTTTAGATCATGAACTCTTTCCTCCATCCCCACCCCCTTTCAAATCCCCCTTTTTTTCCAGTAGTTTATATAGATTTTTCTTTTCCCACCTATTTCCATTATTTTTAAAAGTATTTCCATCCATTGTTTTATCTCCACCTTTTAGCCTATTTCGATCCCTTCCCCCCACCCCACTCCCACTAGGGCTATCTGTACCTTGCTTGTCCTGCTTTCAACCCTTAATTAGCACATTCCTTCGATAATATCACCACCCCTACTAGGGCTATCTTTACCTTGCTTGTCCTGCTTTCTACCCTTAATGTCACCTATTAGCACATTCCTTAGACATTATCACCACCTTCAACACCTCTTTGTTCTTTTGTCTCTGACATCTTTTGGTTATTTCCACCTATCACTGGCCCTCTATCCAGCTCTACTTGTCCCACCACCCCCCCCCCATTAAACCAGCTTATATTTCACCTCTTTTCTATTTTTCCTTAGTTCTGTTGGAGAATGACTTAAAAGGTACCTGGATCTGCATTTGAAGTGCTGCTGCCTGCAAGGCTACAGACCAGGAGCTGGAAAGTGGGATTAAAATGAGTTGCATGTTTCTCTTCATTTGGCCGGTGTAGACATGATGGGCTGAATGGCCTCTTTCTGCCCTGTAACTTTTCTATGGTTCACACCAGAATACCTCAGTCTGCTTCTCGCAGTCAATCTGGTTTGAAGTGCCTGGCGATAGGTAGTTGAATCGGGGAGTCATTCTGTGCACGTGAGATTCGAAGACCAACCTTTCCTTGTTCTGTCTGCCCTGTGTTTCTTTGGGAACCTCCTGAACAGGGAGAGAGGCGGTTTGGGCTTCACTGTCACCTCTGACAATGTAGCTTTTCCCTCAGGATAGCTTGGGAATCTTAGCCCGACTGCCATCTTCTTATCTGGATATTAGCACTCACCCAAGCTGATAGGAATGAAGGACAAAGGCGGCAGGAAGCTTGGGATACAACAAAATCCTTGTGCACTCTCTAGTGCTTTAATTACCTAGCTGTGTGATTTGAGTTTACACTAAAGTCCATTATCTTACGAGATAATGCTCGTAGCTAAAGACAATTCCTCTCAATTTATCTCCCTATCTGACAGCAAAACAGCAGTACCCTCACCTCTTACAATATCTCCCTTTTTATTACAAAACTCCTTATCTCTCTTTGATAGTTTCAATCCTTTACAGTTTAACCTCTTGTTTCTCTAAAACTGAAAACTTGCATTTTTATAGCACCTCCCAGAGAACCATAGGGTGAAAAAAGTTTTTCATCATGTCCCCTCTAATCCTTCTGCCAATCACCTTAAATCATGCCCCCCCACCCCGGTAACTGAACCCTCAGCCGGGGGAAACGACCTGTGTACGCTATCCAGGCCCCTCATAATTTTGTAAACCTCAATTAGGTCACCCCTCAACCTCATCTGTTCTAAGGAAAACAACCCAAACCTATCCAATCTTTCCTCATATATTTTCAAGCCCTGGCAACATTCTTGTAAATCTCCTCTGCACTCTCTCCACAGCAATTATGTCCTTCCTGTAATGTGGTGACCAGAACTGTACAGAAAATTTCAGCTGTGGCCTAACCAGCCTTTTATACAGTCCCATCATTACATCCCTGCTTTTGTATTCAATACCTCGGCCAATAAAGGAAAGCATTCCGTATGCCTTCTTTACCACCTTATCCACCTGTCCTGCCACCTTCAAGGACCCGTGGACATGCATTCCAAGGTGTCTCACTTCCTCAAACTCTCTCAGTAACTTCCCATTTACTGAGTATTCCCTGGCTTTGTTTGCCCTCTCCAAATGCATTACCTCATTTCTAGATTGAACTCCATTTGCCACTTCTCCGGCCACTCAAACAAACTATTGATATTATCCTGGATTCAGCAGCAATCCTCTTCACTATCAACTATATGGCCAATTTTTATCATCTGCAAATTTCCCAATCGTGCCTCCCACATTTAAGTCTAAGTCATGAATATATATAACAAACAGCAAGGGCCCCAACACGGAGCCCTGAGGAACACCCACTGGAAACTGTTTTCCATTCGCAAAAACATCCATCGATCATTACCCTTCCATAACCTCAGATGCCCAAAGCACTTTACAGCCAATGAAACACTTTTGAGGTGCAGCCACTGTAATGACTTAGGAAATGCAGGAGTCAATTGGTGCACAGCAAGCTCCCACGAACAGCAATGAGATAATGATCAGGTAATCTATTCTTTAGTGATAAAAGCAAAAAACTGCAGATGCTGGAAATCCAAAACAAAAATAGAAATACCTGGAAAAACTCAGCAGGTCTGGCAGCATCTGCAGAGAGGAACACAGTTAACATTTTGAGATCATATGACTCTTCAACAGAAATAAGGAAAAATAGAAAAAAGGTGAAATATAACCTGGTTTAAGGTACAGGTAGAGCTGGATAGAGGGCCAGTGATAGGTGGAGATAACCAAAAGATGTCACAGACAAAAGGACAAAGAGATGTTGAAGGTGGTGATATTATCTAAAGAATGTGCTAATTAAGGGTAGAAAGCAGGACAAGCAAGGTACAGATAGCCCTAGTGGGGGTGGAGTGGGGGGAAGGGATCGAAATAGGCTAAAAGGTGGAGATAAAACAATGGATGGAAATACATTTAAAAATAATAGAAATGGTGGGAAAAGAAAAATCTATATAAGTTAGTAAAAAAAAAGGGGGGAGATCGGAAAGAGGGTGGGGATGGAGGAGAGAGTTCAAGATCTAAAATTGTTGAGCTCAATATTCAGTCTGGAAGGTGTAAAGTGCCTAGTCGGAAGATGAGGTGCTGTTCCTCCAGTTTGCGTTGAGCTTCACTGGAACATTGCAGCAGGCCAAGGACAGACATGTGGGCATGAGAGCAGGGTGGAGTGTTGAAATGGCAAGTGACAGGGAGGTCTGGGTCATGCTTGCGGACAGACCGAAGGTGTTCTGCAAAGCAGTCACCCAGTCTGTGTTTGGTCTCTCCAATATAGAGGAGACCGCATTGGGAGCAACAAATGCAGTAGACTAATTTGAGGGAAGTGCAAGTGAAATATTGCTTCACTTGAAAGGAGTGTTTGGGCCCTTGGACGGTGAGGAGAGAGGAAGTGAAGGGGCAGGTGTTGCATCTTCTGCGGTTGTATGGGAAG
The DNA here is from genome assembly GCF_017639515.1 of Carcharodon carcharias. Classification (NCBI taxonomy): domain Eukaryota; kingdom Metazoa; phylum Chordata; class Chondrichthyes; order Lamniformes; family Lamnidae; genus Carcharodon; species Carcharodon carcharias. Next base: position 194,865,636 of record NC_054470.1, on the reverse strand, counting down.
GTGCCGTGGGAGGGGGTTGAGTTGTAGGGGGTGATGGAGGAGTGGACCAGGGTGTCCCTGAGGGAACGATCCCTACAGAATGCCACCAGGGGGGTTGAAGGGAAGATGTGTTTGATGGTGGCATCATGCTGGAGTTGGCGGAAATGGCGGAGGATGATCCTTTGAATGCGGAGGCTGGTGGGGTGATAAGTGAGGACAAGGGGGACCCTATCATGTTTCTGGGAGGGAGGAGAAGGCGTGAGGGCGGATGCGCAGGAGATGGGCTGGACACGGTTGAGGGTGCTGTCAACCACTGTGGGTGGTAAACCTCGGTTAAGGAAGAAGGAGGACATGTCAGAGGAACTGTTTTTGAAGGTAGCATCATCAGAACAGATGCGACGGAGGCGAAGGAACTGAGAGAATGGGATGGAGTCCTTACAGGAAGTGGGGTGTGTGGAGCTGTAATCGAGATAGCTGTGGGAGTCGGTAGGCTTGTAATGGATATTGGTGGACAGTCTATCACCAGAGATTGAGACAGAGAGGTCAAGGAAGGGAAGGGAAATGTCAGAGATGGACCATGTGAAAATGATGGAAGGGTGGAAATTGGAAGCAAAATTAATAAATTTTTCCAGTCCAGATGAGAGCATGAAGCAGCACCGAAGTAATCATCGATGTACCGGAGAAAGAGTTGTGGGAGTGGGCCGGAGTAGGACTGGAACAAGGAAACTTCCACATACCCCATAACGAGACAGGCATAGCTGGGGCCCATGCGGGTACCCATAGCCACACCTTTTATATGGCGGAAGCAAGAGGCGTTTAAGGAGAAATTGTTCAGTGTGAGAACAAGTTCAGCCAGACGGAGGAGAGTAGTGGTGGATGGGTTTTGTTTGGGCCTCTGTTCGAGGAAGAAGCTAAGGGCCCTCAGACCATCCTGGTGGGGGATGGAGGTGTAGAGGGATTGGACGTCCATGGTGAAGAGGAGGCGGTTGGGGACAGGGAATTGGAAATTTTTGATGTGATGCAGAGTGTCAGAGGAATCACGGATGTAGGTGGGAAGGGACTGGACAAGGGGAGAGAGAATGGAGTCAAGATAGCAAGAAATGAGTTCCGTGACGCAGGAACAGGCTGACACGATCGGTGTGCCGGAACAGTCCTGTTTGTGGATTTTGGGTAGGATGTAGAAGCGGGCTGTCCGAGGTTGGGAGACTATGAGGTTCGAAGTTGTGGAAGGAAAATCTCCAGAGGAGATGTGGTCAGTAACATTCCTGGAAACAATGGCTTGATGTTCAGTGGTGGGGCCATGGTCCAGGGGGAGGTAGGAGAAAGTGTCTGCGAGTTGATGCTCAGCCTCTGTGAGGTAGAGGTCAGTGCGCCAGACAACAGCACCACCCTTGCCCACCAATATTCATTACAAGCCCACCAACTCCCACATTCCTTAGATAATCAACCATCTTCAACACCTCCTTGTCCTTTTGTCTCTGACATCCTTTGGTTATCTCCACCTATCACTGGCCCTCTATCCAGCTCTACCTGTCCCACCCTGCTTAAACCAGCTTATATTTCACCTCATTCCTATTTTTACTTAGTTCTGTTGAAGAGTCATACGGACTCGAAACGTTAACTGTGTTCCCCTCCGCAGATGCTGCCAGACCTGCTGAGTTTTACTATTCTTTAGTGATGTTAGTTGAGGGGTATATTTGAGCCCATGTACTATTTACAGACTCGCATTGCTTCGACCCACATTGACCAACAGAACAGAAGATGTGAAGTTAGCTCAATGACCCCAGCACCTCAGCCCAGCATCCCCGGCCATCTAAAACCTCCTCAAGATGCTTGGATCCCTCTTGCCCAACCTTCCTCATCCCTGGATCCTGGCCATGTTGAAAGCACAGTTCACTCTAGTGTCTGCTGCACAAGACAGCTGTTCCCTGGGACCTCTGAATGTTGGAGCTCAGTCTTCCCTCTCCTGTTCGATCTATACCCCCCCCGAAAGCCTTCCCAACCCTGAATTTCCCACTGCAGCCTGTAGGATCTGGCCATGTGGCAAATCGCTGCTGCCGCGCTGGCCGACGTAACAGCGAGGCTAAACCCCTGCGTAACAGAAACAGAAATGCCTGGAAAATCTCAGCAGGTCTGGCAGCAGCGGCGGAGAAGAGCACAGTTGACGTTTCGAGTCCTCGTGACCCTTCGACAGAACTAAGTAATAATAGGAAAGGGGTGAAATATAAGCTGGTTTAGGAGGGGGCGGTGGTGGGGGCCGGGGTGGTGGTGGGGGGTGGGGTGGGGGGGGGGCGGGGGGGGAAGAGTCGGTGGGGGGGTTGTTGGGACAAGCAAGCAGTGATAGCTGGAGATAACCAAAAGATGTCACAGACAAAAGAACAAAGAGGTGTTGAAGGTGGTGATATTATCTAAAAGAATGTGCTAATTAAGAGTGGAGAGCAGGACAGACAAGGTACAGATAGCTCTTGTGGGGGTGGGGTGAAATAAACCATGGCTGGAATACATTTAAAAATAATGGAAATAGGTGGGAAAAGAAAAATCGAAATATATTATTGGAAAAAACAAAAAGGAGGAGGAAGAAATGGAAAGGGGGGTGGGGATGGAGGAGGGAGTTCAAGATCTAAAGTTGTTGAACTCAATATTCAGTCCGGAAGGCTGTAAAGTGCCTAGTCAGAAGATGAGGTGCTGTTCCTCCAGTTTGCGTTGAGCTTCACTGGAACAATGCAGCAAGCCAAGGACAGACATGTGGACATTAGAGCAGGGTGGAGTGTTGAAATGGCAAGAGACAGGGAGGTCTGGGTAATGCTTGCAGACAGACCAAAGGTGTTCTGCAAAGTGGTCACCCAGTCTGCGTTTGGTCTCTCCAATGTAGAGGAGACCGCATTGGGAGCAACGAATGCAGTAGACTAAGTTGGGGGAAGAGCAAGTGAAATGCTGCTTCACTTGAAAGGAGTGTTTGGGCCCTTGGACGGTGAGGAGAGAGGAAGTGAAGGGGCAGGTGTTACATCTTTTGCGTGGGCATGGGGAGATGCCGTAGGAGGGGGTTGAGGTGTTGGGAGTGATGGAGGAGTGGACCAGGGTGTCCCGGAGGGAATGATCCCTATGGAATGCCGACAGGGGAGGTCAAGGGAAGATGTGTTTGGTGGTGGCATCATGCTAGAGTTGGCGGAAATGGTGGAGGATGATCCTTTGAACGCGGAGGCTGGTGGGGTGATAAGTGAGGACAAGGGGGACCCTATCATGTTTCTGAGAGGGAGGAGAAGGTGTGAGGGCGGACTTCTCCCTCCGGGACACCCTGGTCCACTCCTCCATCACCCCTTACTCCTCAACCCCCTCCCACGGCACCTTCCCATGCAACTGCAGAATATGCAACACCTGCCCCTTCACTTCCTGTCTCCTCACCGTCCAAGGGCCCAAACACTCCTTTCAAGTAAAGCAGCATTTCACGTGCACTTCCCTCAATTTAGTCTACTGCATTCGTAGCTCCCAATGCGGTTTTCTCTACATTGGAGAGACCAAACGCAGACTGGGTGACCGCTTTGCAGAACACCTTCGGTCTGTCCGCAAGCATGACCCAGACCTCCCTGTCGCTTGCCATTTCAACACTCCACCCTGCTCTCATGTCCACATGTCTGTCCTTGGCCTGCTGCATTGTTCCAGTGAAGCTCAACGCAAACTGGAGGAACAACACCTCATCTTCTGATTAGGCACTTTACAGCCTTCCGAACTGAATATTGAATTCAACAACTTTAGATCTTGATCTCCCTCCTCCATCCCCATCCAGGAACCCGGAAACGTTTCTTCCCCCTTCTTTTTGTTTTTTCCAATAGTTTATATAGATTTTTTTTTTCCCACCTATTTCCATTATTTTTAAATGTATTCCAGCCATGGTTTATTTCACCCCACCTCCACTAGAGCTACCTGTACCTTGTCTGTCCTGCTCTCAACTCTTAATTAGCACATTCTTTTAGATAATATCACCACTTTCAACACCTCTTTGTTCTTTTGTCTGTGACATCTTTTGGTTATCTCCACCTATCACTGCTTGCTTGTCCCAACAACCTCTCCCCCTTCTCACCTCCACCCCACCCTCCCCCTTAAACCAGCTTATATTTCACCCCTTCCCTATTTTTACTTAGTTCTGTTGAAGGGTCATGAGGACTCGAAACTTCAACCTTGCTCTTCTCCACCGATGCTGCCAGACCTGCTGAGATTTTCCAGGTAATTCTGTTTCTGTTTTGGATTTCCAGCATCCGCAGTTCTTTGTTTTTTTTTGTTTCTAAACCCCTGGGTAATTGGTGAGGTGTGAAGTGCCGAAAAAGAGAGACGTTGCATTTATATCTTGTCTTTCAAAATCTAGTGCAGCAAATGAAGGTTTTTTTTTGAAGTGTCGTCACTGTTGTAATATAGAAAGACCGTCAAGCAATTTCTGCACAGCCACCTCCCATAAACGGCAATAGATAACCTGCTGAAGGCTGAGGGATAGATATTGTTCAGGGCACCAGGGAGAACCCCCTTGCTCTTTTTTCCATCGTGGCATATTGAACCTTTTATGTGTATCCGAGAAGGGAAATGGGAAACCAAATCAAAAATACCTGGGAAAGCTCATCAGGTCTGACAGCATCTGAGGAGAGGGACACAGTTAACGTTTCCAGTCCGTATGGAACCTTAACTCCGTGTCCCTCTCCGCAGATGCTGTCAGACCTGCTGAGCTTTCCCAGGTATTTTTGATTTGGTTTTGGATTTCCAGCGTCCGCAGTATTTTGCTTTTATTCAAGGGAAATGGGGCCTTGGGTTAACACCTCTGACTGTGCAGCACTCACTCAGCGGCACGCTGGGAGCTTCAGCCTGGATTTTGAGCTCATGCTTCCGGAGTGGGTCACGAACCCACCACGTTCTTGCTCAGATGTTAATGTGACATGGCTGATACTTGGAGCTCAAACCTGTGGAAGGTGTTTAATAACACAGCCGTACAAACATCATGCTCCCCTTCTCTAACCTCTCTCTAATCTCTTCACCCTGGGAGATTCAGCACGGCATCTCAATGAGGAACAACCCTCACCTTTTAAAAAGACAACAGCGTATCCATATCAGGATGTAAGAAAATAGATTTAATTTGAGATCATTTGACATGAAGAAATCTGAGATTTTATTCCATCAACAGAATCTTTACAGATAATTGAGCGAGAGGATGTGCATTACTTAATAAATATTACACCATAATAAATGAAAAAGATTAGAATGTGAAAACTCCATTGAGCTTTGTGGCCATTTCCACCCACACCCCACCCTCTCACGGACTCCCACTCTTTTTAACTTTGCCCCTGGACTGCCGATGTTTTCAACAAGGCTACATTTGTTATCCAGGCCTCAGGAAGTGCTGGTGAACCTGCTCCATAAGCTGCTGCAGTCCAAGCTGCTTTTAATGGAAAAACCAAATACCTAAACTGGGACTCCAACCCTTGACCCTCAAGCCTGATGCTCTACCAGCTGAGCTATTGGGCTATAGATCCAGCCCTGAATTCCTGCATAGACCCCACCCAATTGGAGAATTTGCCTCAGTCACCTGGTGACAGCAAGTTCTCTATAATCATTTCCTGATTGCAAAGGAACATCAAGCGTGATCTGTTCACACCTCCTTGTGCCCTCCGTAGAGGATTCCCTAATCTTGGAAGCTCATTGCTCTCTATGGATCATCTCAATGTCTCCATTAGCCCCAATTCCCCTCCAAACTGGAGATTTATCCAGTTCCTTTTGGAAGTAGCTTAATTTTCATGAGCCAGTACTAAACTGGGGACGAGTTCATCTCAACCCTTGAGCCTTTGACTCGGATTGACAAATGGAAGTTGTTAATGTCTAGAAAATTTCAACACAGGTACAAGAGTGAAGGTGGAGGGGCATGTTAGTGGGGTGGTGAAAAAGGCATATGGGACACTTGCCTTTATCAATCGAGGCATAGATTACAAAATTAGGGAGGTCATGTTGGAGTTGTATAGAACATTGGTGAGGCCACAGCTGGAGTACTGTGTGCAGTTCTGGTCGCCACATTATAGGAAGGATGTGATTGCACTGGAGAGGGTGCAGTGGAGATTTACCAGGATATTCCCTGGGATGAAACATTTAAGCTATGAAGAGAGGTTGGATAGACTTGGGTTGTTTTTGTTGGAGCAGAGAAGACTGAGGGGCGACCTGATCGA
>NC_054470.1:194499460-194554460 GCF_017639515.1 Carcharodon carcharias | reverse complement strand
GTGTGTGTGTGTGTGAGAGAGAGAGAGTGTGTGTGTGTGTGAGAGTTTGTGTGCATTTGTGCAAGACAGAGAGTGTAAGTGTGTATATGTGTGTGAGAGAGTGTGTGAGTGTGTGTGCATGTTTGTGTTGTACGAGAGAGAGTGTGTTTACGTGTGTGTGTGTGAGAGACAGAGAGAGTGTGTGTGGGTGTGCATTTGTGGAAGAGAGAGAGTGAGGGTTTGTATTTGTGTGTGTGAGAGAGTGTGTGTGTGTGAGAGAGTGTGTGTGTGTGTGAGAGAGTGTGTGTGTGTGCATGTGTGTGTTTGTGAGTGTGTGTATTGGTGTGAATTTAGGTATGAGAGTGTGTATATGGGTGAGTGTGAGTGTGTGTGTGTGAATGAGTGTGTGTATGTTTGAGAGAGCGTGTGAGAGTGAGTGTTAGTGTATGTGTGAGTGTGTCTGTGTGTGAGTGTGGGTGAGTGTGAGAAAGTGGAGGGGGATGGGTGATATCTCACGGTGAGTAGGGGGGCTGGGGGATGGGTGATTCTTGTGATGAATAGGAGAGCTGGGGGATGGGTGATATCTCGCGGTGAGTAGGGGGGATGGGGGATGGGTGATATCTCATGGTAAGTAGGGGGGCTGGGGGATGGGTGATTCTTGTGATGAATAGGAGAGCTGGGGGATGGGTGATATCTCGCGGTGAGTAGGGGGGATGGGGGATGGGTGATATCTCATGGTGAGTAGGGGGGATGGGGGATGGGTGATATCTCATGGTGAGTAGGGGGGCTGGGGGATGGGTGATATCTCATGGTGAGTAGGGGGGATGGGGGATGGGTGATATCTCATGGTGAGTAGGGGGGATGGGGGATGGGTGATATCTCATGGTGAGTAGGGGGGATGGGGGATGGGTGATATCTCGCGGTGAGTAGGGGGGCTGGGGGATGGGTGATATCTCATGGTGAGTAGGGGGGCTGGGGGATGGGTGATATCTCGCGGTGAGTAGGGGGGCTGGGGGATGGGTGATATCTCGCGGTGAGTAGGGGGGCTGGGGGATGGGTGATATCTCGCGGTGAGTAGGGGGGCTGGGGGATGGGTGATATCTCGCGGTGAGTAGGGGGGATGGGGGATGGGTGATATCTCATGGTGAGTAGGGGGGATGGGGGATGGGTGATATCTCATGGTGAGTAGGGGGGATGGGGGATGGGTGATATCTCGCGGTGAGTAGGGGGGCTGGGGGATGGGTGATATCTCGCAGTGAGTAGGGGGTGGAGGATGGGTGATATCTTGCGGTTTGTAGGGGGGTGGAGGATGGGTGATATCTCATGGTGAGTAGGGGGGATGGGGGATGGGTGATATCTCATGGTGAGTAGGGGGGCTGGGGGATGGATGATATCTCGCGGTGAGTAGCGGGGATGGAGGATGGGTGATATCTCGCGGTGAGTAGGGGGGATGGGGGATGGGTGATATCTCGCGGTGAGTAGAGGCGCTGGGGGATGGGTGAGATCTGGCGGTGAGTAAGGGGGATGGGTGATATCTGGCATTGAGTAGGGGGGCTGGGGACTGGGGGATGGGTGATATCTGGCGGTGAGTAGGGGGATGGGGACTGGGTGATATCTCGCGGTGAGTATGGGGGTTGGGGATGGGTGATATCTGGTGTTGAGTAGGGGGGCTGGGGGTTGGGGGATGGGTGATATTTCGCAGTGAGTAAGGGGGCTGGGGAATGGGTGATATCTCACAGTGAGTGGGTTTGTGGAGGGGCCCAGGGAAGTGGGGAGAGGTTGATTGATTACAGAAAAGACACCAATAGAAGGAAGCAGACTCCCGGACTGGGGAGGAAGAAGGTTTCTGTTTCAGGAAGGAAGTCAGCATTAATCAGCCCAGGGAATGCCCGCGGATATATCTGGGCAGCTGCCCTGTTAATATCTGCAGCCAGCTCCCTCCGTGCTGATTCTGATAGACTCTCAGTTCGTTGTGGTAGGATCTAGACACCTGTGCAAGGTTCGGTTCTGCTTTTCTGCCGGTTGCAGCTGAAACTCTCGCCCTCAGTTACCCATTCCTGGCCGGCCAACTGCATTCTGCCCTCTGTAAACCTCAACCCCCCCCAAACCCCTGCTGCCTGCACCCTAAACTCAAACCCCCAGTGCTGTTTATCCCTCTGCCCCTGTGCCCACAGGTCTGCGCCGAGTCTGGGGGCCAAAATTCTTAACTTGGAGGGTAGGTGTGCGCCTGTCCCGCTCGAGGGTGAAGTGACGCGGGTGATATTTCAGTCGGCAGAGGCTCACCGGGATCGGCAGGGCACCTGCCGACAACTAAGAGGCCGGTTGAGGTCATTAAACAACGGTAGGTAAAAGAAAAACCTTTGGCTGCCTCTCCAAACCAACCCGAGGGGCCTTTGGGCTTGTTAGGAAACCTGGTCCAGGGGCAGGATGAGGTTTCCCAAAGCGATTAAAAATAACAATTTAAAAATGTGATGAATAACGCTCACAGGGTCACATTCATCGTTTCTTTACTGATTTTTTTTTTTTCTTTTAACCCTTCGTCTCTGCGAGTCAGCCTCAGGGAGATTCCATAAGACGCAGGAGCAGAAATGAGGCCATTCGGCCCATCGAGTCTGCTCCGCCATTCAATCATGGCTGATAAGTTTCTTAATCCCATTCTCCCACCTTCTCCCCGTAACCTTTGATCCCCTTACCAATCAAGAACCTATCTATCTCCGTCTTAAATACACTCAGTGACCTGGCCTCCACAGCCTTCTGTGGCAATGAATTCCATAGATTCACCACTCTCTGGCTAAAGAAGTTTCTCCTCATCTCTGTTCTAAAAGGTCTTCCCTTTACTCTGAGGCTGTGCCCTCGGGTCCTAGTCTCTCCTACCAATGGAAACATCTTCCCCACGTCCACTCTGTCCAGGCCTCTCAGTATTCTCGCACACACACACTCGCTCAAGTGCACGCGCAAACTTTGCACTAGCTGCCCTCGCACTCCCCTCGCCCTCCCCCCACCCCCCACACAGGCAGCGCTGAACACTTCCCTCTCACGTCTCCCGCTGGGAAGTGTGGGGTGGGGGGGGTGCGGGGTGGGTCCTTCATTGACCGGCCGGAGTGAAATCCCCCTCCCGGCCTCGGCTCCCACCCCACCCCACCCCACCCCCCTATCGCCTGCCCCCCACCGAGCCCGCCTGGACGTTGCACTGAAACATCGAAGGGACGTCTCCAAGCGCCGAGTATGGAGCAGAATCGGAGGCTGAGTCCGCCTGAAGGAGGTGGGTCGGGCGGGGTGAGTGGAAATTTGACCAAGGAGGTAGGTTTTAATGAGGGTCTTTAAGTGGGGGGGAGGGGGGGGGGGGTGGAATGGAGGCGGAGGGGTTGAGGGAGGGGATTCTGGAGCTGAGGCAGTGGGCAGCAGGGCTGCCAGTGGAGGAACGATTTAAAACGGGCCGTGCTCAAGATGTCAGAGACGGAGAAACGCAGGGGGATCCCGGAGGATTGCGAAAGGGGCAATGTGCATTTACATAGCGCCTTTCACAACCTCAGGTTGACTGAAAGCCAAAGTACTTCTCGAAATGTAGTCGCTGCTGCAATGTAGGGAGTGCGGCAGCCAATTTGCACACAGCAAGATCCCAACCAACAGCAACGTGGTAGTGGACAGGCAACCTGTATGTTTCTTTTTTTTAAGGCGTTAACCGAGGGATAAATATTGGCCAGGGATAATTCACCTGCTCCTCTTCAAAATAGCGCCCAATGGGATCTTTCACACCCATCCCGAGAGGGCAGACGGGGTTTTGGGTTAACCTCTCCTCTGACAGAAGACACCTCTGACAGAGCAGCACTCCCTCCGAACGCACTGAAGTGTCAGCCTGCATTCTGTGCTCACGCTCTTACAGGGGGTCAACCCGCGTTTGGACTGGGTGAGGTTACAGAGTGGGGGGGTGGGGGGGGCTGGTGGGGGGTGGGGGCGGCAGAGAGGAGTGTCTGTGGAGGAGTTTGTAAACCAAGGTGAGCCGCTGTTGACTGGGCGCTGGATAAGTACACTGGATAAGGAGGGAACGATTCAGCCCAGCTGTGAGGAAGAGTCATATGGACTCGAGGTGCAAACTCTGTTTCTCTCCCCACAGATGGTGACAGACCTGCCGAGTTTTTCCAGCATTTTCTGTTTTCATCTGTTGTTAATGATTTATTCCTGTCGTAAGATTTCAGGGTTTGGTACCTAAATAAGCAGTCGACTATTCATAGGTAATTTTAAGATAGTTTATTGAGTTTATTAAGAAACAACAGTTTAGATATGACACATTAACTAATCAGACAGAAAAGAAAATCCATAACAGACCCAGAACAGTTTATGATAACAGCGTTCCCCTCACTAGTCGAAGTGTTCAGAAACTCTTCCCTCCATCCCTCGATCTTCCTCCTCCTCCTCTGATCCATCTTCCATCTGAAGCTGTCCAACGAGAAATGTCACCTCACCAGCCCCTCACCAGCCCCTCACCGGCCCCTCAGCCCCTACCACCGGTATGACACCAATCTATATACCCTTTTTGGGGGAGGGGGAGGGGTGGGCGGGGCTGGTAGCTTACTCAGTGCCAATCATCTATCTAACTATTCTGACCAATGGATAGAGGCCGGGTACTCAAAACATCAGGATGCTTACCACCCGCCTGGTGCATCATCCCACTCGAGATCAGTTTTTAAGTTTACTTCTTGCTGAGGGTCATGTCCTGGTCTTTTAGAGTCATAGAGTGACAGAGTTATACAGCACAGAAACAGGCCCTTCAGCCCTATCTATTCTAATCCTATTTTCCAGCACTTGGCCTGTAGCCCTGAATGCTGTGGTGTTTCAAGTGCTTATCTAAGTACTTATTAAATGTTGTGAGGGTTCCTGCCTCTTCCACCCCCTCAGGCAGTGAGTTCCAGATTCCAACCACCCTCTGGGTGAAAAGAATTTCCTCGAGTCCCCTCTAAACCTCCTGCCCCTTATCTTAAATCTATGCCTCCTGGTTATCAATGCCTCATCTAAGGGGAAATGTTTATTCCTATCTGCCCTACTATGTCCCTCATAATTTTGTATATCTCTATCAGGCCTCCCCTCAGTCTTCTCTGCTCCAAGGAAAACAACCCTTGACTATCCAGTCTCTCTTCAGAGAGAGTCTGGGCTCCAGCCCAGGCAATATCCTGGTGAATCTCCTCTGCACCCTCTCCAGTGCAGTCACATCCTTCCTATAATGTGGCAACCAGAACTGCACACAGTACTCCAGCTGTGGTTTAACTAGCATTTTATACAGTTCCAACATAACCTCCCTGCTCTTATATTCTACACCTCAAATAATAAAGGCAAGTATCCCATTTGCCTTCTTAACCATCTTACCTACCTGTGCTGCTGCCTTCAGGGATCTATGGACACGTACACCAAGGTCCCTCTTATCCTCTGTACTTCCTAGGGTCCTACCATTCATTGTATATTCCCTTGCTGTGTTAGTCCTCCCAAAATGCATCACCTCACACTTCCCAGGATTAAATTCCATTTGCCACTGCTCTGCCCATCTTACCGGCCCATCTATATTGTCCTGAAATCTAAGGCTTTCCTCCTCACTATTTACAATACCACCAATTTTTGTGTCATCTGCGAACTTACTGATCATACCTCCTACATTCAGGTCTAAATCATTAATGTACACTACAAACAGCAAGGGACCCAGCACTGATCCCTGAGGATCACCACTCATCACAGGCTTCCAATCGCGAAAACAACCTTAGACCATCACCCTCTGCCCGCTGCCACTAAGCCAATTTTGGATCCAATTTGCCAAATTGCCCTGGATCCCATGGGCTCTTACCTCCTTGACCATTCTCCCATGTGGGACCTTGTCAAAAGCCTTACTGAAGTCCATATAGACTACATCAACTGCACTACCCTCATCTACTAGTCACCTCCTCGAAAAATTCAATCAAATTTGTTAGACATGATCTTCCTCTGACAAAGCCATACGGACTATCTCTGATTAATCCCTGCCTCTTGCCCTTAATATATTTATAAAATGCCTTGGGATTTTCCACTATCTTCCCTGCCGGTGTTTTTTCATGACCTCTCTTCGCTCTCCTAATTACTTTGTTAAGTGCCCCCTACAATTTCTATACTCCTCTAGGGCTTCCGCTGTTTTCAACCCTTTGTATCTACCATAAGCCTCCTTCTATTTCCATATCCAATCCTCGATATCCCTTGACATCCCGGGTTCCCTGGACTTATTGGTCCTACCCTTCACCTTTACAGGAACACGTTGGCCCTGAACTCTCACTATTTCCTTTTTGAATGATTCCCTCTGATATGATGTAGACTTTCCTACAAGTAACTGCTCCCAGTCCACTTTGGCCAGATCTTGTCTTATTATATTGAAATCAGCCTCCCTCCAATTCAGGACCTTTATTTCCGGTCCACCTTTGTCCTTTTCCATAACTACCTTAAATCTTACTAAGTTATGATCACTATCCCCGAAATGCTCCTGCCACTAATACTTCTACCATTTGCCCGACTTCATTCCCTGAGATTAGGTCCAGTACCACCCCTTCTCTTGTAGGACTCTCTACGTGCTGGCTCAAAAAATTCTCCTGGGTGCACGTTAAGAATTCTGCCCCCTCTAAGCCCTTCACACTAAGACTATCCCAGTTAATATTGAGGAAGTTGAAATGCATTATTATTACCCTATTATTTTTACATTTCTCTGAGATTTGTCTACATATCTGCTCCTCTATCTCCCCCTGACTCTTTGGAGGCCTATAGTACACTCCCAGCAAAGTGATTGCCCCCTTTTTGTTTTTAAGTTCTACACATATGGCCTCATTTGAGGAACCTACTTAGATACCATCCCTCCTTACTGCAGTAATTGACTGCTTTATCAATAGTACAATGCTCCCCTGTCATGCCTGAAGATTTTATACCCCAGAATACTGAGCTGCCAGTCCTGCCCTTCCCTGAACCATGTCTCTGCGATAGCAACAATATCATATTCCCATGTGTTAATCAACACCCTCAGTTCATCTGCCTCACTTGTAAGACTCCTTGTGTTAAAATAGATGCCGTCTAGCCTTGCATTATCCCCTTGTGCCTTAACAGGTCTATAGTTGCTCTGCTTTACAGACTGACTTAGTTTCCCTTCTATATTCCCTCCTATATCACCCCTTACTGTACCTCCACTCTGTACACCATCCCCCTGCCAAATTAGTTTAAACCCTCCCCAACAGCGCTATCAAACCTCCCCGCAGGCATGTTGGTCCTGCTCCGGTTCAGGTGCAACCCGTCCACCTTGTACAGGCCCCACCTTCACCAGAAACAGACCCAGTGATCCAAGAAACTAAAGCCCTCCCTCCTGCACCATCTCTTCAGTCACACATTCATCCTCTCTGTCCCTGCACCATCTTTTCAGCCACGCTTTTATCATCTCTATCCTCCTATTCCTATACTCACTAGCACCTGGCACAGGGAGTAATCCAGAGATTACAACCTTTGGGACCCTGCTTTTTAATCTGCTCCCTGGTTCCCTAAATTCTTGTTGCAGGACCTCACCCCTCTATCAGCCTGTCTGCATCCCTCGCTATTGAGTCTCCTCCCACTATCGCTCTTACAACCTTACTCCACCCCGCTTTGTGCAGCTGAACCACACACAGTGCCGTGGACTTGGCTCTGGCTGCCCTCTCCAGAGGAACCTTCACCCTCACCGTTTTCCAACACAGAAAAACGGTTCTTGAGGGAGATGCACTCTGGGGCGATCCTGACTTCCATTCCTGCCTCTCTTCTCCTGACTAGTAGTCATCTATTCCCTCTCTGACTGCACTTCCTGAAGCCGTGGAGTGACCACATCTTAAAAACGTGCTATCCACGTAACCCTCAGCCTCGTGGACACACCGCTGTGTCTCGGGCTGACGCTCATGCTCCAAAACCCGTTGCTCAAGCTGCTCAAGCCGGTGGCTCTTCCTGCACATGTGGTCATCCAGACTGCAAGGAGTGACTAAGTATTCCATACAAAACACGAGACTGAGCTCCCTTGCCATACTTTTTTGTTTGTTTTTAATGAAAAGACTATTTCCTTGAACTTAAGCCAAGGAAGAGAACTATTTTTTAAACACTTGGACGCTAAAGGCTCCATGAAGAGTGCATAATGGGTAAGAGGGGAATGATTCACCCCTGTCTGGCACTGTACAATTTTAGACAGTGAAGCAACTGTTGGCTTTTTGTGCAAACTGTTTTTTAAAAAAATTCCTGGTCAAACCAATTTCTAATCCAATAATAATGTTGTACAGATGTCAGCAGCACTATTCCCAAGCATCGTTCCCAGTGGCATTGGGACCTCTCTCTGCTCCATTAAACTTTAAACGAGGAGAAAAGGGCAGCAGAAACAAACTGGATCTCACAGGATGATAAGAGAGTGTTTTGGACACTGAGTGAGTGAGTCAGGCCAACAGAGAGGGAGAGAGAGAGAGAGAGAGAGAGGTATGCACACAGTGTGGAAGGATCAGAGAATGAGGCAGAGGGATGTGTAAGAGACCATGGCCTGAATTTTGCTGTTGGAGGGGAGGAATGGTTGGCAGGGCTGGGAACGGCCTGGAAATGACCCGCCGTCTGCAATTGGCCCCCGACCACGGTTTCGCGCTGGCGGGCTAACTAAAGCTCGCCCAGCATGAAACGTAGCTCCTCACTGGTCGGGAAGGGGGCGGGCAGAGGAGGGGACTTGTCGGCTGCCGGGTCCAATGGCAACCTGGCAGCCAGTTTAAAAATGGCCCAGGCAACCCCTGGAAGGCTGCCACAGGAGAACATCTTCCCCGCGCCCTCAACATTCAAGTCACGGAGTCGAGCACAGGCTGGGAACGCCAGGTGGGAGGGCAGGTCGGGTGGGCACCTGACCCCCTCCCCACCCCTCCACCACCCCCCCCCCAACCTCTTTTCGGATGAGCGCCTCACCGTCCTCCTGGAGGAGGTGGTTCCCAGGACGGACACCCTTGTCCCCAGGGATGGGAGCAGGAGGTCACCACATCTCACAAAGAGGGCATGGGAGGAGGGGGCAGCGCTGGTCAGCAGCCATGTTGTGAGGTGGTGCCCATGGGCGCAGCGCAGGAAGAGCTTCAATGACCTGCTGTGCTCAGTACCGTGTTGGCATGAGTCAGCGTGGTGAAGTGTTAAAGGCTGGCTGTCCCCCCTTGAGTTAGAGTCTGAGAGCCAACTGTCATTGACGCCGGAGCTGGCCAAGGAGCTGAGCCCTGGCTGCTTGGACCGTGTGCCTTGTCGGCTCGAGGGCCGCGACTCAGAGATGCCCTCTGAGGTGTTCCTCAGCTGGGGTTGGCCAGGCTGCAGTGGTGCTGCAGGTAGAGAGGGGACTAATCAATGCCCCTCTGTCCTTTCAGGAGAAGAGGAGCCATAACCATTTGGAGAGGTCATGTACAGGCAGAGGCCCCCCAACCTGCTGCTGCTGACCCGGTTTGAGCAGGGCCACCCTGGAGCTGGAGAGCCGGCCGCTCCCCCTGCAACCGGTTGTGGAGAGGGGTGGGGGTGTCAGACGAAGGTAAGAGTGCAGCGCAGAGAGGTGAGAGTTCCAGACTGTCCAGTGTGGTCTCCTCATTGATGGGAGCCTCAAACCTGGAGTCCCCATTGATCATTGAAAGATGATGGCACCGTGATGCAGATCTCCACTGTCTCACCAGAGTGCCTGGCATGTACAGTGACAGTGTGAAGACTTTAACTAACGACAAGTTCGATCTCCAGGTCCCGAAGGACCAGCCCTGATACTGGAGGATCACTGGGTGCCATTTGCACCTGCATCACACCCACCCTCTGAAGCTGGCACCAGTGCAGATACCAGCACCTCAGTGGGCATTAGATCGGCGGCTAGTATCTCGGTGCACATTGTTCAGGGCACTTCACACTCGCTTGAGGAGCAGGCGGAAGCAGAGAGTACCCAAGGCGCTGGCAGTTGGAGGGCTGCTGCAGACCAGGATGATGCTGAGTTAGATGATGAGGTTCTGGAATTGTCCATTAAGCGGTAGATGCTGCATGTCCAGTGGGATGTGCAGGAGGATCTGACGGAGATCCATGAGGGTATGTGTGCCATGGTCTCTGTTGTGGAGGAGTCCATGTGGAGCATGAGTGCTGAGTTGACCCTCATGGCCAAGTGCACTGCCTCCTCCATTGAGAGAGTGGTGACTCTCATGGAGAGGCAGCTCCAGGGACAGAATCAGGCGTTCCTGGGGTTGCACTCGGACCGGCAAACCCTCACACAGGCACTGACCTCAAGTGGGCAGTGTCAGTGTTGGATATGGATTGGGCACCCAGTATCCCAGCTCGGTGCCCATCCATCAATGGTGAGCAGGGAGGTCCAGAGCAACCTCATGTTAGTGCATGAGCTGCTTGTCGTCTCTGCGGGCTCCTCTCAGGGCCCTCTGGATGAGGGCAGCAGCTCCTCCGCCCCTCCACCAGTGACTGTGGCATCTGATGAGGCTGCAGTGACTGGGGAGATGCCGGTTGTGGCACTGGCCGCTCCCTCCCAGGCGGGGCCAGCACAGACTCCACAGGCCAGAGGGTGACCGCCAAGAGGCCAACAGGACAGCAGAGTGAGCAGCTGTCTCCAATGCCGGTGCCAGTGAGAGGGCAGCACCCAGATGTAGCATCCGCAAACGTAAGTTATATGCACCATGAACACAAGAGGTAAAAGTAAAATACTGCAGATGCCGGACATCTGAAACAAAAACAAAAGTAGCTGGAAAAACTCAGCAGGTCTGACAGCATCTGCAGAGAGGAACACAGTTAACGTTTCGAGAACTAAGGAAACATAGAAATGAGGTGAAATATTAGCAGTTTAGGGGGGGGTGGGACAGGTAGAGCTGGATAGAGGGCCAGGGATAGGTGGAGGCAAAGGAGAGATTGCCAAATATGTCACAGACAAAAGGACAAAGGGGTGTTGACAGTGGTGATATTAGCTAAAGGATGTGCTAATGGTGACATTAAGGATAGAAAGCAGGACAAGCAAGGTACAGATAGCCCTAGGGGGGGTGGGGTGGGGTGGGGAGAAGGGATCGAAATAGGCTAAAAGGTGGAAATAAAACAATGGATGGAAATAAATTCAAAAATAATGGAAATAGGTGGGAAAAGAAAAATATATTAAAAAAATTATAAATTATTGGAAAAAGGGGGATCGGAAAGGGGGTGGGAATGGAGGAGATAGTTCATGATCTAAAATTGTTGAATTCAATATTCAGTCCGGAAGGCTGTAAAATGCCTAGTCGGAAGATGAGGTGTTGTTCCTCCAGTTTGCGTTGAGCTTCACTGGAACATTGCAGCAGGCCAAGGATGGACATGTGGGCATGAGAGCAGGGTGGTGTGTTAAAATGGCAAGCGACAGAGAGGTCTGGGTCATGCTTGCAGACAGATCGAAGGTGATCTGCAAAGCGGTCACTCAGTCTGCGTTTGGTCTCTTCAATGTAGAGGAAACCGCATTGGGAGCAGCGAATGCAGTAGACTAAGTTGAGGGAAGTACAACTGAAATGCTGCTTCACTTGAAAGGAGTGTTTGGGCCCTTGGACTGTGAGGAGAGGGGAAGTAAAGGGGCAGGTGTTGCACCTTCTGTGGTTGCATGGGAAGGTGCTGTGGGAGGGGGTTGAGGTGTAGGGGGTGATGGAGGAGTGGACCAGGCTGTCCCGGAGGGAACAATCCCTACGGAATGCCGACAGGGGGGGTGAAGGGAAGCTGTGTTTGGTGGTGGCATCATGCTGGAGTTGGCGGAAATGGCGGAGGATGATCCTTTGAATGCGGAGGCTGGGGGGGTGATAAGTGAGGACAAGGGGGACCCTATCATGTTTCTGGGAGGGAGGAGAAGGCGTGAGGGCGGATGCGCGGGAGATGGGCCAGACACGGTTGAGGGGCCTGTCAACAACCGTGGGTGGAAAACCTCGGTTAAGGAAGAAGGAAGACATGTCAGAGGAACTGTTTTTGAAGGTAGCGTCATCAGAACAGATACGACGGAGGCAAAGGAACTGAGAGAATGGGATGGAGTCCTTACAAGAAGCAGGGTGTGAGGAGCTGTAGTCGAGGTAGCTGTGGGAGTCGGTGGGTTTGTAATGGATATTGATGGGCAGTCTAGATCGGTGGATCACCCATGAACACAAGAGGGACTGTTCATGGGTGATTATCTGTTCATTTATGTTTGGTCCATATATCTGCTGCTGTGGTCATCAACATCAGAAAGTGTAATGTCATTATGCATTCAATGTGACA
The DNA here is from genome assembly GCF_017639515.1 of Carcharodon carcharias. Taxonomy (NCBI): domain Eukaryota; kingdom Metazoa; phylum Chordata; class Chondrichthyes; order Lamniformes; family Lamnidae; genus Carcharodon; species Carcharodon carcharias. Next base: position 194,542,232 of record NC_054470.1, on the reverse strand, counting down.
ATAACATTAAATTTGTTTTGGTTCTGGTGGCCTGAGTATGTTTCACCTTTTATCTTTCTGGTGCAGGGAACGTCAGTGTGTAATGCTGGATGTGAGTGGCTGGATACTTTACTGCACAGGCGTTGTGTGACTCTGAGTGCAAATGAAAGGGTCCTTTCAGATATCTGGGATTGAGGTGGCAGCCCTGGCATGTTCTTGATGCTGATCATTGGCAGCCTAGCTGAAGGAGCTTTGGATCAATGTGTCCCTGGTGTCCCTGCCTCCCTGGAGGTTCCTGAGGTCTGGCCCCACACCCTCAGCGTTCTCCTCACCCTGCTCCTCTTCTGTCTCACTACTGGATTCATCCTCTGTGGCCTGTGGACCTGCCTCAAGATCTTCTTCCTCCATTGGTCCCACCTTGCCAGTGCCAGATTGTGGAGAGTGCAGCATGTAACCACGATCAGTGATACCTGCTCTGGGGGGTATTGTAGTGCTCCCCCTGAACGGTCCAGGCATTGGAAGTGCATCTTCAGAAGATGCTCCTCTCCACCACCGCCCTTGTGGAGGTGGGACTCCTATTGTACCGCTGCTCAGCCTCTGTTCTTGGTTGGCGGAGAGGCATCATGAGCCACCTTCTGAGGGGATAGCCCTTGTCACCCAGCAGCCATCCATCCAGCCTCGGCACCTGGGAGTGTCTGAGGATGTAGGTGTAGTGGGAGCTGCCTGGGTGCCTTGCACAGATTTGTAGAATCAGCATCCTGTGATCACACACTATCTGCACGTTCATGGAGTGAAAGCCCTTCCTGTTGATGAAGGCACTGGGCTCACCTGCTGGTGCCTTGATGGCCACATCTGTACAGTCTATAGCACCCTGGACACGGGGGAAGCCAGCAATGGCCACAAAGCCTCTGGCTCGCTCTGCCTGGCTGGCCTTGTCCGTATGGTAGTGAATGAAATTCAATACACGCCTGAACAGTGCGTCTGTCACCAGCTTGACACAACTGTGGACAGCTGATTGGGAGACTCCACAACAGATCCCCCACTGAGCCCTGGAAAGAGCTGGAGGCATAGAAGTTGAGGGCTACTATGACCTTCAGCTTTACTGGCATGGGGTGTCCACCCACACAGTCGGAGCTGATCTCAGGGCCGATCCTCTGACAGGTGGAGCTCACTGTCTCCATGGAGAGGTGAAGCCTCCTTTGGCACTGCACCTCAGACATATTGAGGTAGCTGCATTGCCCCCTGTAAACCCTGGCAGCAGGATAGTGGTGTCTTCTGTGCCCCCTTCCACCTTGGACTTCCTGCTGACCCTGCCCCCCTTGTGCCTGCGCCCCTCCTCCCACAGGTCCCTCCCCTGGAAGCTGCATTGAGACCCCCGGCCTCGTGTCCCTTCTGCCCCTCTCTTCCTCCTCAGAGGAGGTGCCCCCAGCGGAGACCACAATCCCCATTCCCAGGGTAAGGGAAGGCTGTCTGGTACCTGGAAGGGTCCACATGGTCTGAATCCTCTAGGGGCCTTGGAGACACTGATGATCCCTGAAATAAAGCCTGGAAATGCTGAGACTGAAGCCACCAATAAGTCAGCAGCAGCAAACTATCTACCAAACTCCTCACTACTCACAATGGCAATGCTGCTGACCCCTTTTTACCCCCCACCGTGGGTGAGGTTTTAGAAATTGTCGACTGCCCGCCTGTCGCTTTTACCCATGTGGTGAGCGCGAAATCGTTCGGGCAACGAAAAATCGGCCTCAGTTGACTTTTTAATGCCCTTAACTGACCTCTTAGTTAATGGGGAGGGCCGCTCTGGCACCTGTGTGTGCCCTCCGAGGGAAATGTCACGCCAGTGTACCATGACCTGGGGATACTTACCCAACGTCACCACGTGCTATTTTACAGCCGAGCGTGTTGGGTGTGTGCCCGCAAGCTGAGTGAAAAGTTCTGTCCCATGACGAAGATGAACAGAGTTAGAGAGAGACAGAAATAGAGTGAGGGAAAGAGAGAGGGACAGAAAGGCAGAACACAACACAGACAAGAGAGTAAAAATTCCGACTGGGTGTTGAGCACTTGGTCTTAGAGAAGTGAAATTTGTGCAAAAGAACATCACTAACAAAACATTAAAGAATTGCTTAATGCTAACAATTGGTTTCTGTGTTCCCCAGACCATAATATTCTTGTGATATAATTCTTTGAGATGTTGGTGCCGCTGGCTGGGCCCAGCATTTATTGCCCACCCCTAGTTGCCCTTGAGAAGGTGGTGGTGAGCTGCCTTCTTGAGCCGCTGCAGTCCATGTGGTGTAGGTACACCCACCGTGCTGTTAAGAAGGGAGTTCCAGGATTTTGACCCAGAGACAGTGAAGGAACGGAGATATATTTTCAAGTCAGGATGGTGATCGGCTTGGAGGGGAACTTCTAGGTGGTGGTGTTCCCATCTATCTGCTGCCCTTGTCCTTCTAGGTGCCCATATCCCATGAATAAATAAAAAATATCTTGTGCTTATTTAAAGTGCATCATTGTAAAATGTAGAAGGGATAATGATGAAGAGCAATTTAAAAGCAGGAGACTCATGCGGCACATAAACAGCAGACCTGTTGGGCTGAATAGCCTTTATCTGTGCTGTAAATTCAATGCTAAACATTGGATGGATCCCACCTAGAAGGAGCTAGCCCCAAGCCCAGGGCAACGGGAAGGGATGAGTGTTGGGGGTAGGGGTAGGACCCCGAGCGTAGTCTTTCACATCACTGTCTGTTGACACTCACACAGGCTCTTCACCAAGTGATGAAGTAGGCCGAGCACTGACAGCTTGATCATAAATTAATGGTTCAGGTAGGCAGCCTCACCTCAACCTCCTCAAGGGAGATTAGGAATGGGTTATAACAAAGTGGACCAGTCAGCAACGCACACATCCCGTGAGGGAATAAGAAACTGAACGAATGAACTGGTTAATTTGGGCTGACTAATGCCGTGAACGTCGGGGGACAAGAGGTTAAATTGCTGTTGGAAAATACCCAGTGCAAAAAATCACAAATTACATTTCCACTGGTTTCCATTCTGTTTGTAATATTATTATTTGAGTAAAGGAAGCGAAAGGGGAAATCCACTGCCCGGCGATTGGCCTGTTTCTTAGAGTTTGCTGTTTTTATAGGGACTGGGGTTTTCACGGCCTTTTTAAGATCTGACCCTCGTTTTGCAAGAAGTTTTAACAGTGGCTCTGCTACAGGAACTGGACCCTTCACAGCTGCTCAAGACTGCTGAACCCTCATTTCGATCTGGGTAATTTGCGCAAACAGGACTGAGTTTGAATTTTCATGTGAAATTTAATCATCTGAAAGAAAAGATTCACAGGATGTGGGCTACACTGGCTGGGCCAGCATTTATTGCCCATCCCTAGTTGCCCTTGAGAAGTTGGTGGTGAGCTGCCTTCTTGAACCGCTGCAGTCCATGTGGTGTAGGTACACCCACAGTGCTGTTAGGGAGGGAGTTCCAGGATTTTGACCCAGCGACAGTGAAGGAACGGCGATATATTTCCAAGTCAGGATGGTGAGTGACTTGGAGGGGAACTTCCAGGTGGTGGTGTTCCCATCTATCTGCTGCCCATCGTGTCCTGGTGGCCAATGTTTACAGAAGTGAGTGAAAGGATCCATGTTTGTTTTTGCTTTTAGACCCAGTTAAAATCTCATGTCTCCCACACTCCAGCGGTAACTCATTCTCTGCTCAGGTGCCCCGAGTATATTCCCCGAGACCCAGAGGCAGTCTACTTACCATTGCGGCTTGGCCTAAATAGCCAAGTGGTTATGGTATTGGGCTTGTAACCCCGAGAGCAAGAGTTCAAATCTCACAATGGCAAACTATGAAACAATATAACTTCATCTGAAACAGATGGAAACGGGTTTGTACTCGAAAGAGTTACTTACCATTGCGGAGTGAGAGTGACCCAGTCCGCTCCCAAGAAAGCTGTCAGCTCCAATGCTTGGGTGCTAAGTGAGTTTGTTTCAAAGGCATGAAACTCGTCAGGTTCATCTCTCAGACCAGAGGGATTGAAGAAGAGGAGGAAGAGAAACTTGCATTTCTATAGCGCCTTTCTCAACCTCAGGGCATCCCAAAGCTCTTTCCAGCCAATGAGGCACCTTGGAAGTGCTTAGGCTGGGTGACCCAACTTTCAGCTGGCACATTCACAATGGGCTAAGTGGCCTCTTTCTGTGCTGTAAACTTCCATTGATTCTATCATTCTAAGTGTAGCCACTGTTGTAACATGGGAAACAGGGCAGCCAATTTGCACACAGTAAGCTCCCTCAAACAGCATTGTGAGCACAACCAGGTAACCTGCTTTCAGAGATGCTGATTAAGCATATCGGCTCTGCCTAGGCACTGAGGGGAGATCCACACCTCCCTACACCCCCCCTGTTCCTCATCGAAATAGTGCCCGTGGATTCTTTTACACCCATCTGAAAGGGAAGGGGGGTGTGGGGGGGCTCGATTTAATGCCTCACCCAAAAGATGGCACCTCTGACAGTGCAGCACTCCCTCAATAGTTCACAAGGTGAAAGGGGTCTCTGTGGGTGAGACCCCTCTCTGTGAAAGGTTTGCGCAGATGAGATTTACATAGACCACCTCAGTTGTAGCTATTTGCATTTTGCACTTTTCCAGTGAAGCTTGCTTCTCTCTGTTGACTCTTGTTTGAGACTCTGGGCACGGGATCAGCTGCCAAGCTCCGTTACGGTAAAAGGGAGCCTTCCTCGATGACATTTGGCTGCCTTGCTGTAAACATTGGATTATTGGGAGCCAGCCAGGACACAGATTAACAACTGAACACTGCGTGCTAGTACAGAGTGCATTCATTCATACCCACCTTACAGACAGAATTGGCACTGGAGGGGAAGCTAGATAAACAACACGAGTGAAGGGTGTAGGCTAGAATACATTTACTGATGGCACAGAGATAAGGGCCATTGCAAGGGTGTAGATGGAAGCATCAAAACTACAAAGAGATGAATGGGTGAAAGCTGGCAAATGGATTTCAGTGTTGGCAAGTGTGAGGTCTTGTGGAGCTGAATAGGATAAAACTAGGGAATTTCCAAATGGTGAAAGAGCAGAAACAACAATGGAAGGGCCATGGACACTTTGAAATCTACGGGCCCAGACCCGGAACGTTAAAGTATATGAAAAGGCACAGAAAATAATCTGGAATGCCAGCGGAATTCTGGCCTCTATATCCAGAGGATGAGAATACAACAGGGTAGAAGTCATGCTTCATCGATACAGGACCACACCTGGAGTTACTGTGAGCAGTTCTTGCGCATCACACCTTCGGGAGCACAGACTGAGGGTGGTATAGCTTCACTAGAACGATACCTGGACTGTAAGCGTGAAGATAAGAAGGGAGATCAGACAAACAGCGCCTTGTGTGGAGTGCTATCTGCTCAGCGCTGGGCAGACAGAGCCCAGGCTCGGTGACCGCTTTGTGGGGGCCACCGCTTCCATTCAGTCACTAGCATAACCCCAAACTCCCAGTCACCTGCCTTTTTATTTTATTTTCATTATTTCATGAGATGTGGGCGTCGCTGGCAAGACCAGCATTTGTTGCCCATCCCCAATTGCCCTTGAACTGAATGGTTTGTTAGGCCACTTCAGGGGGCAGTTAAGAGTCAACCACATTGCTGTGGGTCTGGAGTCACATGTAGGCCAGACCGGGTAAGGGCAGCAGATTTCCTTCCCCTAAAAGGGATTAGTGAACCCTGGGCTTTTACAACATTTCAGTGATAGTTTCATGGTCACCATTACTGAGACTAGCTTTCAATTCCAGATTTTATTAATCGAATTCAAATTCCACCAGCTGCAGTGCTGGGATTTGAACCCCTACACCATCATCTCCCTCTAAAAAAATCTCCAACTTGCTCTCACACTGACCTCTCTGTCCTTGACCTCCTGCAGTGCCCCAGTGTAGCTCAACACAAGCTGGGGGGACAGCACCTCATCTCCTGATTAGGCACTTTACAGCCTTCTGGACTTAACATTGAGTTCAACAACTTCAGGTCATGAGCTCTCTCCTCCATTTTATTTCCGTTTCCTTTGCTGGTTTGTGTTTTTTCTCTTGATTCTCTCTTATTTCCGTTTTTTTGATTTCAGTGGCAGCGGCGGATTATGCCGCCATTCACATCTCCTCTAGACACATCTTTTGTTTCTCTACTTGTCCTTTTCCTGCTCCCCTTGGCCCTGCACCATGAAACCTTTTGTCATTTCATCTCTCGTGTCCTCCACCCTATCACAGAATTGTTACAGCACAGAAGGTGGCCATTTGGCCCATCATGTCGGTGCTAGCTCCCTGAATGAATAATGCACTTAGCACCATTTGCCCGCCTTCTCCCCATAACCCCACACATTCCTCCTTTGCAGAGAACAATCCAATTCTCTTCTGAAAGCCTCAATTGAACCTGCCTCCACCACACTCTCAGGCAGTGCATTTGAGACCCTAACCACTCACCATGTGAAAGTTTTTCCTCATGTTGCCACTGCTTCCTTTGCTAATTATTTCATATTTCAGCCCTCTGGTTCTCGATCCTTTCACAAGAGGGAACAGTTTCCCCCCATCTACTCTTTACAGACCCCTCATGATTTTGAACACCTCTGTTGAATCTCCTCTCAGCCTTCTCCTCCCCAAGGAGAACAGTTCCAATCTATCTCCAATATATCCACGTAACTGAAGGTCCTCATCCCTGGAACCAATCTCATGAATCCTTTCTGCACTCTCTCTCTCTCTCTAATGCTTTCACATCCTTCCTAAAGTGCGGAGCCCAGAACTGAACACAATACTCCAGCTGAGGCTGGACTAGTGTCTTATGCAAGTTTAACATAACCTCCCTACTCTTATACTCTATGTCTATATTAATAAAGCCCAGGATACTGTATGCTTCATTAACTGTACTCTCAACATGCCCTACCACCTTCAATGCACAGATAAGCTTTTTCTACTTCCTACCACAATGAACAGGCCCTCACATTTGTTCTTCTTCCTCCCTCCTTCCCTTTCACTTGTTTCAAACATTCTAACTTTTCCCCGTTCTGAAGAAACGTCATTGACCTGAATTGTTATCCCTGATCCTCCACTGATACTGCCTCACCCACTGAGTTTTTACGCATGTCCCGTTCATATCTCCAATTTCCAGCACCTGCAGCATTTTGTTTCTGTGTCAAGCATTTCCTATGGATTAAGAGGTGATTTGGTCAAAAGTTTCAATCTATTAAGAGGAGAAACTCACCAAGGAACCTCCGATAGCACCTTCCAAACCCACATTCATTACCAGCTAGAAAGACAAGGGCAGCAGACACATGGGAACACCACCGCCTGGAAGTTCCCCTCCAAACCACTCACCACCCTGAATTGGAAATATATCGCCGTTCTTTCACTGCAACTGGGTCAAAATCCTGGAACTCCCTCCCTAACAGCACTGTGGGTGTACCTACATCACATGGACTGCAGCGGTTCAAGAAGGCAGCTCACCACCACCTTCTCAAGGGCAACTAGGGATGGGCAATAAATGCTGGCCCAGCCAGCGAAGCCTACATCCCATAAACAAATAGTAAAAATGAGTGATCATTGCTACTCTTTTCATAAAAAAGTTCCCTCTCACATTCCCCTTGCATTTCTCACCCAAAATCTTAAATCTGTGACCCTTTGACCTTGTACCAATAGCCAATGGGAAGAGTTTTCCCTTGCCCACCATATGCCTACACTGTCCCCATCAAACACTCCCAGGACAGGTGCAGCACGGAGTTAGATACAGAGTAAAGCTCTCTCTACACTGTCCCCATCAAACACTCCCAGGACAGGTACAGCACAGGGTTAGATACAGAGTAAAACTCCCTCTACACTGTCCCCATCAAACACTCCCAGGACAGGTGCAGCACGGAGTTAGATACAGAGTAAAGCTCTCTCTACACTGTCCCCATCAAACACTCCCAGGACAGGTACAGCACGGGGTTAGATACAGAGTAAAGCTCCCTCTGCACTGTCCCCATCAAACACTCCCAGGACAGGTACAGCACGGGGTTAGATACAGAGTAAATCTCCCTCTACACTGTCCCCATCAAACACTCCCAGGACAGGTACAGCACGGGGTTAGATACAGAGTAAATCTCCCTCTACACTGTCCCCATCAAACACTCCCAGGACAGGTACAGCACGGGGTTAGATACAGAGTAAAACTCACTCTACACTGTCCCCATCAAACACTCCCAGGGCAGGTACATCACGGGGTTAGATACAGAGTAAATCTCCCTCTACACCGTCCCCATCAAACACTCCCAGGACAGGTACAGCACGGGGTTAGATACAGAGTAAAACTCACTCTACACTGTCCCCATCAAACACTCCCAGGACAGGTACAGCACGGGGTTAGATACAGAGTAAATCTCCCTCTACACTGTCCCCATCAAACACTCCCAGGGCAGGTACAGCACGGGGTTAGATACAGAGTGAAGCTGCCATGCTATTTTTTGAGATAAGTTGCAGTGTTCAATGCTTCAATTTGGAGAGTAAAATGTTGAGAAGAGGAGAGAGTGCGAAGAAGGAAAAAAGAGGGAGTTTGTTCATTGGAAAACGAGGAGCTGAATCGCCTGGGTGTCTGGGTGACATGTGTAGGGGTGAGGGGCGTCGGCAAAATCTCGAGAACGGCATAGGGACCATTCCCGCTGCCAGGGAAACCTCCAACAACCAGCAGGAGGCGGTCTGGAGTGCCCAATCTACCGACATGACAGTGTATTTGAATATTAATGGCCCCAGTTGGGGGTCATTGTGCAGGGCTCCCCACCACATGTGGAGGCTGTTGGCCCACCCCACCCTACCCCCATTACTGACTGGATAGGTACCCCCTCCCTTTCAGCACGGCCCCAGAGTGTTTACCCTGTAATTCACCCTGCTCCATCCATTCTGTGATCTGAGCTGTCTGATGGACCCTCTACCTGTTGAGGCTCCTTCTCGGTCCCTGAACTGCCTCAGCTTCGCCACCCTTTCCCTGTGGGGCTGCCGAGGCTGACCACCCCCCCCCCCACCCCCCACAGTTTGTGGACCCCCTGATTGGACCGCCAACATCGGGAGCCCCGCCCACTGTCTTTCATTGGACGGCAAGCCTGATGTTGGCCAATCCGGAGGCTTCCTTTGGGAAAACCGTCCTACAGGTCCGGCTGCCCCCTCCCCCACCACCGTCTCCCCTTCCCCCACCACCACCCCTCCCCCGCACCCCCACCCCCTCACCCTCCACCCCCACCCTCCCCCACCACCACCCCTCCCCCGCACCCCCACCCCCTCACCCTCCACCCCCACCCTCCCCCACCACCACCCCTCCCTCGCACCCCCTCCCCCCCACCCTCACCCCCACCCCCCCTCACTCTCCCACCCCCACCCCCACCTTCCCCCACCCCTCACCCCCCCCCCACCCCCGAGTGAGGCCTCGGGACTCCCATTTGGTGCCAACCCTCGGGGTCCCAACCCCCAGCAGGAAAGCCCAGCCTGGGAGGGGGGGGAGGTGGGGGGAGGTGGGGGGAGGGGGGGGGGGGGGGGGAGGGGGGGGAGGGGGGGAGGTGGGGGGGAGGTGGGGGGAGGTGGGGGGAGGGGGGGAGGTGGGGGGAGGTGGGGGGAGGTGGGAGGTGGGGGAGGGGGGGAGGGGGGGAGGTGGGGGGGTGGGTGGGGAGGGGGGGAGGGGGGGAGGTGGGGGGTGGGGGTGGAGGTGGGGGGGAGGGAGGGGAGGTGGGGGGAGGGGGGGAGGGGGGGAGGTGGGGGGGAGGGGGGTAGGGGGGGAGGTGGGGGGAGGGAGGGAGGTGGGGGGAGGGGGGGAGGGGGGGAGGTGGGGGGAGGGGGGTAGGGGGGGAGGTGGGGGGTGGGGGGGCACATTAAGCTTTTAATTGTAATTTGTAATCACGGTCAGTCTGTGAAGATCAGCAAGTGAGTGGTCAGCGGGTGGACTGACCAGAGTGGGCAATGGCCTTCTGAGGGCATTTCCAGCCACTGCCCGCTGGCGGCCATTGGAGGGTGGTCTGGACTCTGGAAGCCCCTACCCATCAAATGACTCTCCTGGCCTCAGGGCCGCTGTGCTCTGGGCACAGGTTGGGTTTATGTGCCCTAAGGACAGATCTGATCAAGCTCCCTCACGTGCGATGGGGAATCGACAGGACAGATAGAGAGAAGCCATTCCTCCAGGGTGGGGGGGGGTGGTGGGGGAGAGGGAGGGGAGTGTGGGGGTGGGGGGGGGGTTAGTGCAGAAGGTGGGGGTAGAGCCTTAAACTGAGAGCCAGGCCGCTCAGGGGTGATGTCAGGAAGCACTGGTGAGGACAGGAAATCTGGAACTCCCTCCCCCGGAAAACTGTGGCTGAGATAGGCAGGTATTTCCAGGGATAATGCAGCAAAAGGTTTGTGGTACAGACTAGCCATTTGAATTGGAATGGTAGGATAGGATGGAGGGGCTGAATGGCCTTCCCTGTGTCTGCTGTGGGTTTAAGGGGGGGGTTGGGGGGGCAGCAGCGCCACCCGCTGACTGAGAAATACAATGACACGAAATCAGAATAAGATTTTACATTTCTGAAAACTCACCAGGATAGTAGGTGAAACTTTTCAACATGGGGATGGGTTTGATGGGGAGAGGTACTGGGCTGGGCTGAGGGGGTTACAAGGTATGAGGAGGGGATGTAACGGGCCAGCATTACAGGGAGAGTGGGTGTTATGGGGAGAGAAGGGGAGGTTGGGGGTTATGGGGGTGACAGGCTGGGAGGGCTTGGGCAGGGGATGTACTGGGTGGGGTTTATGGTGTGAGGGAACGTGGGGGAGGGTTTACAGGAGAGGGGTGTCGTACGAAGGGGAGGGGGTTTTGGGGGTTATGGGGAGACAGGTTGGGGGTGTATGGAGAGGCAGATGTCGATACAGGGAGGGGAGGATTTAAGTTCTACATCTGTCTCATTTTTAAGATCATTATCCTCAGAAACTGTCCCACAAATAACATGATAATGATAAATCCTGGTAAGATCATCAGACCATAAGACATAGGAGCAGAAGTAGGCCATTCAGCCCATCGAGTCTGCTCCGCCATTCAATGAGATCATGGCTGATCTGATAATCCTCAACCCCACTTTCTTGCCTTTTCCCCATAACCCTTGATTCCCTTACTGATTAAAAATCTGTCTATCTCAGCCTTGAATATATTTAATGACCCAGCCTCTACAGCCCTCTGTGGTAAAGATTCCACAGATTCACTACCCTCTGAGAGAAGAAATTCATCCTCATCCCTGTTTTAAGTGGGAGGCATTTATCATCCATCCCTAACTCTCTTTGTTCAGAGGGCATTTTAAGGGTCAGTCCCATTGCTGTGGGTCTGGAATCACATGTAGGCCAGACCAGGTAAGAACAGCAGATTTCCTTCCCTAAAGCCAGATGGGTTTTTACAACAATGGACATTGGTTTCATGGTCATCATCAGACTGTTAATTCCAGATTTTGTATTGAATTCAAATTCCACCATCTGATGTAATGGGATTCAAACCCAGTTCCCCAGAGCATTACCCTGGGTCTCAGGATTACTGGTCCATTATAATACCACTACACCATCACCTCCCCCAACGCCATTGCCTCCTCCGTGCAGTATGTGCAGAACCTTATCGAACACCTTTTAGAAATCCAAATACATTACATCTCCTGGTTCCCCTTTATCTATCCTGCTTGTTACCTCCTCAAAGAATTCTAATAAATTTGTCAGGCATGATTTCCCCTTCATGAAGCCATGCTGACTAAGTATGGACTAATGAATGAAAATCAGCAGGGATATTAAAGGCAAATTGTGTTTGACTGATCTTTGATGAAGTAAAGGAGAGTTGATTATGGAATGTATTGTTATGCTTCTGTTGTGGCGTCTTGGACAAATGGACCACAGGAGACTCAGGTACAGGTCACGATCGTTTATTCGAGCTACTGCAAGGAGAGCCCCATCTCAATGCAGCTTGAGATAGCACTCTGCTAAACTACAAGTGTTCATCATATTTATACATTATTGGTCACGTACAAGAACAGTTTCCAGATTTCGATCTCGTCAACATATAGGTTTACATTAAACAGACAAGTCTCTGGTACAAAGGTATATGCATCATCTGACTCCATCTTGACCCAGGCAGAGACCTGCCTTCCTATCTAAGCTGGGACCATCTGTCCTTCCCCTATCTGTTGAAGATCACACTTAATCTAAGTTACTGCCAGCCTCTGACTCCAGTCTAACTCCCAGGACCTTGCTGGTGATTGCAAACCCTGAGGGTGTACAAAGTTTGAGAGTGTATAAGGTTCATCTGGTTTAACTGTTTAATTGTTGATTTACTGATTTGCTCTGGCCTGCTTATAGATTCTAATTGAAGTAATCCATTCCCTGATAAAGAATTCTCCCTTACCATAAATTCTCAGTTACTTTCTTCCCCTAACAGCCCCCCCTTTTGGCCCTTGGCTTAGCCCAAGGTAGCCAACTACAGTGGTACAGTCCGTCCCTTTACACACCGCTGTCCATTGATGCTGGCCATTCATCCAGCTTTGGGTTGTAAAAGGTACTGTCGGACCACCTGTATCATCTGGCCCTTCAGTTCAGTCCTCAGGCTTATTAAATTCCTGCTCCACCTGTTAAAACTCCCCCAGCGCCACCTTTTTTGAGACCTCCGGGTGCGATGCATCAAGTAGGTTAGATATATAATCAATATCAGCTGAAGTATAACTAGGGCATGGGAGATAATCAGAATCCAGGGGTGTATCTGTACGCTCGAGCCCCAGTTCCATGGCTCCTCCCACCAGGTGGAAGCAGCTATTTATTCAATATCCATCTTTAAGGCTCTAACCTGTTGCTGCAGTTTATAGTAAGTTCTGTATATCTGCTGAGCCTGTCTCCGAATCGCGGTGAGATGCTCTGGTAATAGGGGAATTTCAGAGGAGAACTGGTTCAAATACTGTGTCAGGTTATCCTTGAGACTTTCCTTGACCTGAATCGTAGTCGTTCCTCTCTTGTATATTTCAACCAGATCCACCTTCCCCATCCTTGCTGGTGCCTGTGGGTGTAGGCACACTGAATGATTATGAATGGGGCATATCCGTTTGTTCCCGTAGTGGATCTTCTGCTCCCACGTGGTGATACAATATCTCCCAGTCCCCGTATATGCAACATGGTCGGTTTTTTTGCAGCCCATATAGTTTCCATTGTACAGTTTGCTGCTGCTTTAAATCCACACTTCACTTCCTCCATCTCATATATTTGATGTGCACATACTACTGCAGTGGCTTCTATGCTACACCCTTCTAATGTGGTGCTAACTATATTCCCTTCTATGTCTACTGCGTATGGTGGAATATTGTGGTAATTAATATAGTCAGCCTTCCTTATAACCCCTGCCAGGTGTTGACATAGGTATGACAGGTATTACTAATACAATGCCTATTAGCATATTACTATCCACTATACATTCGACATTCATTCCATATACACGTGTCAAACCTCTGAGCTGGCAACCGGTCAAGTCATGATTCTTGTGTTGTGAAAGATTAAACAAATGCTCATTAGTTACCCATAAAGGAACAATCCCTTCATTAATCTGTCTTAAATTCTCTCGGGCTTGTTCCAACGCCCAAGATCCATGGGTGCTGCAAACATCATTTCTGCTCGCTTTGTCTGAAATATCTTTCCCTATTTCAATCAGTTTATTAATAGTCCCACATGACTTTCGAGCACAGTAGCCAGGCTTTGGATTAACCGTGTCACGTCCTGGTCCGTATCTAATTGTGTATCCTGGATTCCCTGTCCCCGCTCTAGAATCTCCTTAAGCTTAAAGCTCAGGGTATGGACCTTCTGATCTACAGGTGCTCGGTCGATGGAATTAACTATTGATGTCTCTGTATTGAATAATGTGGCAGCTTCATTTATCAGGCTGCGCTTAGCTCAGTCCCCCTCTGGGCCTGATCGCATCCCGCCATTAAACTGGACCGCTTCAGACATCAACTGGTCCGTCAGAGCCGTATACAGTGCTTGGGTGTGGGTTGGGTACCACTGGGGCAGGGCAGTACCGGATACGTTCAAGACTACGGCTACCAGCTGATGGTGTACATTATCATACAAAACTTCTGATTAATCAGTACCAAACCATTTGTCGGTCCTGGATGCATAGTCGGACAAGGGGGGTCAGTCGGTGTGGTTTGAGGGGCTTCAATTATCTCTACTGGGACTGTGGGAGTAGATGTGGGAGGTGGTTGGGTGGTGGTGGACCTCCCATGCCCGATCTGAAGCAAACCCTTAATACAATATGAAAGCGCTTGGTCTCCTACTGTTACATTTATCATTCTCCGTTGCGTGTCACATTTGACACTGTCTGTCCTATCCTGTGTTGCGGGAAGAGCAGTGATGATCCCTGACCTTGTTGCCAGTACTGATACGCCCACGACCAGGATCGTAGATCTGTGGAGACATTACCATCAGCTCCCGTTCTCTGGGTTACCACTTGGACAATTGTCATGTATCTTTAACTGTGTGTAATGCCTCTACTTACTTCCTGTTCCCATATCTACAAGTGCGCATGTATCACCTGTCATCATTACCTGGTATGGTCCATGCCTGTTCGCTGTGGGCTCACCTTGACCATCACCTTATTCCCCACTTGATCCATTGTTGCTCTTTGGATTTGCCTGTTTCCATATCCTTAATCACCTGTCGGTCTCTGACTTCCTTCCTTAACTCATGCAATTGCTTATTTATTTCCCTCACATAGTCTCGCATCCTTCCTTTTAGTGGTCCCACATCTCCCACTCCTATTATGATTCCCTCAGGTCATTGCATTGCTCTCCTTGTCATTATTTCAAATGGGGTGAACCTGGTGGTCCTGCTTGGGGTAGCTCTAAGGTGCATTAGAATATTGGGCTGTTCCCTGTCTCTTGAATTGCTTTTGTGATTGATGTTTTTATTAATAGTTCAGTTCATCCTTCCCACCATCCCTGAGCTCTGTGGCTGGTAGGGAATGTGGAATTTCTGTTTATATTTAAATTTATACATTCCTTTATTGACTCTTCCTGTGAAATGAGCTCCCTGATCTGAATCCATCTGGATAAGCCCCTCCACTCCTTCCAGTTTACTCTCTCTTGCTGCTGTCTCATGTCAGACCTCAATTCCTTAAACAACTCTACAATGCACCTATTTATCCTATCTTTCAATAGCTCAGTATCTTCACTTCCAGTGATGGTTCTCTCTGTGTGAGCTGCTTAACTCTGCCTGTCATCATAGCGTTAATCCTGTGGTTTTACTTTTTGTAGCTCGCAGGCACATTAATACAATCAGTGATACATCTATTTAGCCTTTCTCCAGCTTTCCCTTTACCTGTATCCACCTTGTGGTAAATTGTTGTTAAGTGTTATTTCTCCTTACATTTCAATTCCTGGATTACAGATTCCACATAGTTTTAACTCTAATTTTTTTCCCCTGACCATGATCATCCTCAGATTCTCTTGATTTCAGTTTCTCGATTGTCTTGATCATTTATAATGTTCCCTTGCCCTTTAGGCCATATTAACTATTCCGTGTCAACGAGGATCTCTGTCTCTAGATCCTTGCTATATCCTCCTGTGCGTTTCCAATGTCTCAGTCGATGGCCAGATTATCAAATTCACTTCCCTTAAGACAGTTTGTACATTATGTCCTCTTTCCCTAACTCTTCCTCCTACTTTCCTCCTACCATTTTACACATGCAACAGCTACCATCTCATCTCATTCAGGTTGTCTGGAGAGACTTTACAGTCCAATAAAGTAACCTCATAACAGTTTTAAAACAGAAATCAGTCATTAACATGTTTTGCTTCCTCATCTTCTTCTCAAACAACATCTTATTGACCCACTAAATTATGTCTGACTTTGTTTTAGAATTATCCCAAATTCAGTAACTCGGCCAAAAATTGGATTTCTGCCAAACTTTGTCATGGTCTTGAGCTTAGCTTCATATTTTAGGAACAGGCTCACAGATACAAAATCTTGCAGCATTTGAATTAGTGCCAATTGTTGTCAAACCTTTTAAAATGAAAATTCCCCATTGAGAAATTATCAGGAACCAAACCTCAAATTTTAAACTTTGTAAGAACTGTAATTTACGCTATCAAAATTAAAACAACCTCTTTCTTATGTGTATTGACTTGTATCCAAGTTATAATTCCCGTATGTTTATCGACACATTCTTTATTCTAGATAGCATCTTAGCGATTCAAAAGTAATCTTCTAAATTACACTGCACTTTTCATCTCAAGATTGTCCCAAATTCAACTTACATTTGCTGTTGGGATGCAGATTTCCTTTCATATTTAAATCATCTCTTCAAAAGATTTTTATCCATTGGATCCACCTAGACCATATGTTTATTCCTTTTGGTTTTCCTAGAATCCCTTGAACTTCAGGTAACTTTTCCCCTCAGAATTTTAGAATACTAACTCATATGAGTTAATGTAACTCGCATGTATCAATCCCAATCAGCTTGGAAGTGGTGATGCTACTCTGCAAGGGGGTGATACAAAGGTTGGTTCATCTAATCCTGTCTAGCTTCATGATACCTTCAAATTGCTACCCTTTTTGCCAGAAATCTCAACTCATACCTTATACTCAAAACTTTGGAATGTTTGAGTATGCTTTTCCTTTAATCTAATATGGGGCTTTTGACTCTAAAGTGCTCAACTACACACACACAAGACAATTCAGGGAAGAAAACCCATTAAAGCTCACATACAAATGCTTTCTCGCACACAAACAAACATACATTTAGGGGTATGTATTTATATTCCTATATCCTTAACTTAACAACTTAAAACTCTCATATTCTAAACAAAGATTCAAGTAGCAGTGGGGGAAATAAAGGGATCTTGAAGGCTCCACCTATAGGGACAATCAAACTGTCTGAAGCTACCATTTCCCCAGTTCCGGCCTGTCAGTGCTTATTAACTCCCCTGGGGGTATCCCCCTTTTCTCTTTCTCTCTCTCTCTCTCTCTCTCTCTCCAGCACAAACAGCTCTTGTAACTTAGACCAATTCCTTTTTTTAAGTTACAGAAAATTCAGTAGCGGATCTTTTGGGTCCCAATCATCCTTCCACATTTTCAGGAAAATCTCGTCATCCCACATGGGATGGGGTTGTCCTGAAAACTGTACCTACGTCTCCCACTTCCGCTCTGCATAGCCCATTATGGACTCACCCTTCTTCTGTACGATGGACGTTATACACCCCCCATTCGTCTCTCCCTCCCCCAAGGTTTCCTTAACTGCCTCCTCAAAGTCCATGTGCAGGTCTGCCATCTTCTCCCGATCTGGGATATCCCCAGGTTTCACCCAGTCTCCACTCCTAGACTGCAGGGGTAATCTTCCCCAGATATCCCCTGGGCACTTCACCTTCACCAGTACGTGGGTATCAAGGGGGTGCATCGCATGGAAATCTTGCATTTCCCCTAGTTTGGCCCTAAAATCTGGGTTGCTGCGCTGAGGTTTAAGTCTCGGCAGTTCTTTAAACAAAACCTGCGTCTCCCCCGGGCTGAATCGTATCTGCTTAACTTTCTCTGGAACCCTCTCAAATTCCTCATCCTCTCCCTATTCCTCAGCCCCCTTTCTCCCTTCGGGTTTCAATTCGCCTTTCCTGACTTTACTTTTCCTAATGGTTATTGCCATAGGAGCCATGGGATTCAATGGGCTCAGTGGGGAGGTTGGTTCATATGAGGGTGGAACTGCCTCAGGTCTCTCATAGGTTTCTCCCTCGGAGCTTTCCCCCTATTGATCAGTGTCACTGCAGACTGCTGCTACCGCTGTTCTGATCTGTCCTGGATCTGACTTTGTTTCTCCCTCTCTAATCGACTGGAATTTAGTATTAACCCGTCTACACAATTGTAGGTACAGTGTGATGATAACCATCATCCCTTTCTTTTCCTTATCCTTTTCCTGCTCTATCCACCACTGTTTTTGTTCTCCGGGGGTTCCCTGTGGATTCCACCCCTCCTTCTGCATTTAGTGATTAGTTTTGACTGTTGTTCCGCTATGAACCTCGTAATGGAGTCCGCGGCTCCCCAGTCGAGTTCCATAGCGCTATTCTGTTTCCCTGACGGCATTCTGTTCCTATTTTCCATCTATCTCTGCGCGGTATGTTCACACGGTCACAACAACTTAGTTATCTGAGGTAAGTATTGGGGGGTTTCACTGGGACCCGGTCTCCTTGCGCGGCTTCGGTTAAGGTTATATTTCAAACCATAACCAGACAGCCCGGCTCTGCCTCCTCTCTCTGGTAATGGTTCCGGCCCTCCCTGCGCAGCTTTGTCCCCAGTAGCCCGCCTGCACTGCTCCACCTCTTAATCCTGGAACCTCCTATCTCCTGTCCTGAATCCTCCTCCTGATTCTTTGATACTTGTTCTCGGGTAGGTTTGCTGCACTAACTACGGGTGGTAATTAAATATACTCACCCACCCTAGCAGAGCTGTCCCGAGGATCCGGTCCAAGTATCCTGCTGACTATGCCAAATTGTTGTGGTCACTTTGACAAATGGACCACAGGAGACTCAGGTACAGGTCACAATTGTTTATTCCAGCAATTGCAAGGAGGGCACCATCTCAATACAGCTTGAGATAGCACTCTGCTAAACTACAAGTATTCAACATATTTATATATTATTGGTCATGTACATGAACAGTTTCCAGATTTCGATCTCGTCAACATATAGGTTTACATTAAACAGACAAGTCTCTGGTACAAAGGTACATGCATCATCTGACCCCACCTTGAACCAGGCAGAGACCTGCCTTCCTATCTAAACTGGGACCATCTGTCCTTCCCCTATCTGTTGAAGATCACACTTAATCTAAGTTACTGCCAGCCTCTGACTCCAGTCTAACTCCCAGGACCTTGCTGGTGATTGCAAACCCTGAGGGTGTACAAAGTTTGAGAGTGTATAAGGTTCATCTGGTTTAACTGTTTAATTGTTGCTTTACTGATTTGCTCTGGCCTGCCTATAGATTCTAATTTAAGCAATTCATTCCCTTATAATGAATTCTCCCTTACCATAAATTCTCAGTTACTTTCTTCCCCCTAACACTTCATATGAACTTGCAAAAGCAAGGCATTTAATAAATACCATGTGGCAGACCTGCTCAGGAATTAAAGCCCGTGGGTTTAAAGGGGTAATTGTAGGGATACAAAATTGGCAGAGTTTTTCAGTCCGGGGAGGGTGCAATCTTGTTTCCCGAGGTTCACTGTTAGGACCCCTCCTCTTTTGGACCTGTGTCAATGACTGGGGTATGAATGTCATTATGGAGATGACAACAATGAGGGGGATAGGAGCGGAAATAAAAGCAAAGATAGAGGCAGACTTCAGGCTGGCAAAATAGACAGAAAGACAGCAGACGGAGAGATTGAGGAGACTGGGCCTCTATTCTTTAGCGCTTCGAAGAATGAAAGGTGATCTCATTGCAACGTACAAAATACTTACAGGGCTCGACAGTGTGGATGTGGATAAGATGTTTCTCCTGGCTGGTGAGTCTAAAACCAGGGGACATAATCTCAGGATGGGAGCAGGCCAGGCAAGACTGGGATGAGGAGGAATTTCTTCACTGAGAGAGTGGTGAATCTTTGGAATTCTCTAGCCCAGACAAAGCTCCATCATTGAGCACGTTCAAAGCAGAGAGCCATAGATTTCTGATACTAATGACATCAAGGGATACGGAGATAGGGAGGGAAAGTTCTGTTGAGGGAAATGATCAGCCATGACGTAATTGAATGGTGGAACAGGCTCGATGGGCTGAATGGCCGGGTCGTGCTGCTATTTACTATGTTCCTAATATAGAAATGGGTGAAGTGATACATTTTGAAAGGAAGATGAGTAGTGGTGATGTTACACTGTTAAACAGGATGCAGGATCAGAGCGGCCTGTGCATGAGTGCATATAAATCTTTGAAGTTGGCAGGACAGTTCGGGAGTTAGAAAGGCATTACAGGATCTTGGCTTGAGGTACAACAGCAAGAATATTGCGTTAAATCTTCACAGAAACACTGGCTGGGCCTCGGCTGGAATATTGAGTCCAATTCCGAACACCTCACTTTAGGGAGGATGACAAGGCTTTGGAAAGGTTGCAGAGGAGATTGACGAGAATGGGACCAGGGGTGAGGGGACTGGAGAAGCTGGGATTGCTCTCCTTCGGACAAAGAAGGTGGAGAGGAGATTGACAGAGGTGTTCAACATCTGGAGGGCTTTGATGGAGTAAATAAGGAGAAACTGTTCCTAGTCACTGAACACTCAGTGACGAAAGGGCATCACTTTTTAAGATGTTTGGCAAAGTAACTAAGGGAAACGCAAGGAATCACTTTTTAGAATTCAGCAAAGGACCAAGAAACCGAAAAACAAAGGGAGGACAGAACATGAATGTAAATTAGCAAAAAACCATAAAAACTGACTGTAAAAGCTTCTGTAGATAAATAAAAAGGAAGTGTTTGACTGAGACAAATGTGGGTCCGTTACAGGCAGAGTCAGGAGAATTCATAATGGGAAATAGAGATTTGGCAGGGAAGCTAAATGATTACTTTGTGTCTGTTTCACTGAGGAAGATACAGGAAATCGCCCAGATTTAGAGATCAAAGGGACAAGGGAGATTGAGGAGTTTAAGGAAATTAGTATAAGTAGGAAGGTTGCATTAGAGGAATTAATGGGACTGAAAGCTGATAAGTCCCAGGGACCTGATATTCAGAGTGTTGAAAGAGGTTATTGTAGAGATAATGGATGCATTGGTGGTCATTTTCCAAAATCCTATAGATTCTGGAATTGTTCCTGAAGATTGGGAGGTAGTGAATGTCACCCCACTATTTAAGAAGGGAGGGATAGAGAAAACAGGGAACTACAGGTCTGATACCCTTACATCAGTAGTAGGGAAAATGCTAGAATCTATTGTAAAGGATATGAATAAATGGATACTTGGATAATCATGATCTGATTGGACAAGGTCAGCATGGATTTACAAATGGGAATTCATGTTTGATGAGCTTGTTGGAGTTTTTGAGGATGTTACTAACAAAATTGATAAAGGAGAATCGATGAACATGGTAAATTGGATTTTCAGAAGGCTTTTTATAAAGTCGCCCACAGGAAGTTGATTAGCAAAATAAAAGCACTTGAGATAGGAGGCATTATACTGGCATGGATTAAGGATTGGTTAACAGGCAGATAACAGAGAGTAGGAATATATGGGTCATTCTCATGTTGACAGACTGTGACTAATGAGGTACCACAAAGATCAGAATTACCTGGAAAAACTCAGCAGGTCTGGCAGCATCGGCGGAGAAGAAAAGAGTTGACGTTTCGAGTCCTCATGACCCTTCGACAGAACTTGCGCAAGTTCTGTCGAAGGGTCATGAGGACTCGAAACGTCAACTCTTTTCTTCTCCGCCGATGCTGCCAGACCTGCTGAGTTTTTCCAGGTAATTCTGTTTTTGTTTTGGATTTCCAGCATCAGCAGTTTTTTTTGTTTTTACCACAAAGATCAGTGCTTGGGCCCCAGCTGTTCACAATATATATATCAATGATTTGGATGTGGGGACCAAATGCAATATTTCCAAGTTCACAGATGATACAAAGCTAGGCAGGAATGTGTGTTGTGAGGAAGATGTAAAGCAGTTTCAAGGGGATTTGGACAGACGTAGTGAGTGGGCAAGAACATGGCAGATGGAATATAATGTGGGAAAATGTGGGGTTATCCACTTTGGGATAAGGAACAGTGGGCAGAGTAAATGATGAGATTAGAAAGTGTAGATGTACAAAGGGACCTGGGTGTCTTCGTTAATAAGTCACTGAAAGCTAATATGCAGGTGCAGCCGGCAATTAGGAAGACAAATCGTGTGTTAGCCTTTATCGCGAGAGGATTTGAGTACAAGAGTAGTGACGTCTTGCTTCAATTGTAAAGAACCTTGGTTAGACCTCACCTGGGGTACTGTGTGCAGGTTTGGTCTCCTTACCTTAGGAAAGATATCATTGCCATAGAGGTGTGCAACAAAGGTTCATCAGACTTGGTCCCAGGAGAGCGGGATTGTCCTATGAAGGGAGATTGGGGAAACTGGGCCTGTATTCTCTAGAGTTTCGAAGAATGAGAGGTGATCTCATTGAAACCTACAAAATGCTTAAAAGGGATAGACAGGATAGCGGCAGATAAGATGTATCCCCTGTTTGGGGAGTCTAGAACCAATGTAGAGAAGATGATTTTACTTGTGGGGGAATCCAAAATAGAGGTCATAAATATAAGATAGTTGCTAATCAATTCAATAGGGAATTCAAAAGAATAATGCTCACTGGGAGTGGTGAGAATGTGGGAATATAGGACATAGGAGCAAATATATAGGACACAGTTTCGAAGGAAGGGGGAAGCCACTTAGGGCCGAAATGTGGATACATTTTTTTTTACTCAAAGGGCTGTGAATCTTTGGAATTCTCCACCCCAGAGGGCTGTGGAAGCTCAGTCATGGAGTAGGTTTAAAGCAGAGATTGACAGATTTCTAAATACAGTGACGTAAAGGGATATGGGGATAGTGTGGGAAGAAGGCATTGAAGTGAATGATCTGCCATGATCAAAGTGAATGGTAGAGCAGACTCAATGGGCTGAATGGCCTGGTCTTGCTCCTATGTTCCTGTGTTTTATGGAGCCAGTTTTGTGATCTGGAATACACTGTCCAAATAGAAAGAGGATTGGATAAATACTTGAAGGGAAAGATCTTACAGGACTAAGGGGGAAAGAAAGGAGGGAGTACGATTAATTAGGCACCTCTTTCAAAGAGACACCAAGACTATGATAAGGTGTTTGGCTCAATAGGTGGGAGGTCAATTGCCACCCCAAAGACCTAATCCTAAAATCTAGGCTAAAATTCAGTGCAGTACTGAAGGAGTGCAGCTCTGTCAGAGATGCCATTGTTTGAATGAGATGTTAAACTGAGGCTCTGCCTGTCAAGTAGAAGTAAAAAATCCGATTGTAAAGTTCAAAGAAGAAAGTGGGAGTTCTCCCCAATCTCCTGGCCAATATTTACCCCTCAATCACAATCACAGAAACAGGTTATCCCTTCATTATCACACTGCTAATTAAGAATGGATGGTAGGGCACTCAAGGTACAGCTCTAGTGGGGGTGGGGTGGAAAGACTAGCAGGGCATAAAAGATTTAAAAATAATGGAAATAGGTGGGAAAAGAAAAATCTATATAAATTATTGGAAAAAACAAAAGGGAGGGGGAAGAAACAGAAAGGGGATGGGGGATGGAGGAGGGAGTTCAAGATCTAAAGTTGTTGAATTCAATATTCAGTCCGGAAGGCTGTAAAGTGCCTAGTCGGAAGATGAGGTGTTGTTCCTCCAGTTTGCGTTGAGCTTCACTGGAACAATGCAGCAAGCCAAGGACAGACATTTGGGCAAGAGAGCAGGGTGGAGTGTTAAAATGGCAAGCGACAGGGAGGTTTGGGTCATTCTTGCGGACAGACCGGAGGTGTTCTGCAAAGCGGTCGCCCAGTTTACGTTTGGTCTCTCCAATGTAGAGGAGACCACATTGGGAGCAACGAATGCAGTAGACTAAGTTGAGGGAAGTACAACTGAAATGCTGCTTCACTTGAAAGGAGTGTTTGGGCCCTTGGACAGTGAGGAGAGAGGAAGTGAAGGGGCAGATGTTGCATCGTTTGCGTGGGCATGGGGAGGTGCCATAGGTGGGGGTTGAGGTTTGGGGGTGATGGAGGAGTGGACCAGGGTGTCCCGGAGGGAACGATCCCTACGGAATGCTGCCGGGGTGTGAAGGGAAGATGTGTTTGGTGGTGGCATCATGCTGGAGTTGGCGGAAATGGCTGAGGATGATCCTTTGAATGCGGAGGCTGGGGGGGGTGATAAGTGAGGACAAGGGGGACCCTATCATGTTTCTGGGAGGGAGGAGAAGGTGTGAGGGCGGATGCGCGGGAGATGGGCCGGACACGGTTGAGGGCCCTGTCAACCACTGTGGGTGGAAAACCTCGGTTAAGGAAGAAGGAAGACATGTCAGAGGAACTGTTTTTGAAGGTAGCATCATCGGAACAACTTTCGATCTTGAACTCCCTCCTCCATCCCCACCCCCTTTCTGTTTCTTCCCCCTTCCTTTTGTTTTTTCCAATAATTTATATAGATTTTTCTTTTCCCACCTATTTCCATTATTTTTAAATCTTTTATGGCCTGCTAGTCTTTCCACCCCACCCCCACTAGAGCTGTACCTTGAGTGCCCTGCCATCCATTCTTAATTAGCACATTCGTTTAGATAATATCACCACCTTCAACACCTCTTTGTTCTTTTGTCTGTGACATCTTTTGATTATCTGTTCCTATCACTGCTTGCTTGTCCCTACAACCCCGAACCCCCCCCCGCTTCTCTCCCCCCACGCACCCCACCTTAAACCAGCTTATATTTCACCCCTCTCCTAATATTCACTCAGTTCTGTTGAAGGGTCATGAGAACTCGAAACGTCAACTCTTTTCTTCTCCGCCGATGCTGCCAGACCTGCTGAGTTTTTCCAAGGTAATTCTGTTTTTGTGTTGGATTTCCAGCATCCGCAGTTTTTTGTTTTTATGATGGGCTGAATGGTCATCTGCACTGGACCATTTTCTGATCAACAACTGGAGAGGAGGCTGGCTGCAGGTCCTGCATCTTCCCATCAGGTGGCGGTGTTTGCTGCTTGTGAGGGCATTCCAAATTGTGATACAATGCCTCCCCCTGCTGGGAATCAGGGATACAGCAACTCAGGTCAACATCTTGTGAAGATAGTGCACAAGATGTTCCAACCCAGGGTAATGGGCTGGAAGGCAGTGGGGTCTGGGAAAAAGTGGACAGTGGCTTTAAGATGATCCCCTGAAGCTGTCCAGACATGGGAAATTTCAGAGGATGGAAACGGATGGAGAAGGGTTGCTAGGCAGATGGACAGCAAATTTAAATAATTTGCGCTCCTGCACTCTTCGTTGAACCAGGGTTGATCCCCTGGCTTGATGGTAATGGTAGAGTGGGGGATATGCTGGGCCATGAGGTTACAGATTGTGTTCGAGTATAATTCTGCTGCTGATGATGGCCACAGCGCCTCATGGATGCCTAGTCTTGAGTTGCTAGATCTGTTCAAAATCTATCCCATTTAACAGGGTGTTAGTGCCACACAACACGGTAGAGGGTGTCATCAATGTGAAGGCAGGACTTTGTCTCCACAATGACTGTGCAGTGGTCACTCCCACCGATACTGTCAGGGACAGATGCATCTGCGACAGGCAGGTTGCTGAGGATGAGGTCAAGTATGTTTTTCCCTCTTGTTGGTTCCTCACCACCTGACACAGACCCAGTCTAGCAGCTATGTCCTTTAGGATTCGGCCAGCTCGGTCAGTAGTGGTGCTACCGAGCCACTCTTGGTGATGGACATTGAAGTCCCCCACCCAGAGTACATTCTGTGCCCTTGTCACCCTCAGTGCTTCCTCCAAGTGGTGTTCAACATGGAGGAGGCACTGATTCACCAGCTGAGGAAGGGCGGTACATGGTAATCAGCAGGAGGTTTCCTTGTCCATGTTTGACCTGATGCCATGAGACTTCATAGGGTCAGGAGTCGATGTTGAGAACTCCCAGGGCAGCTCCCTCCCGACTGTCTACCACTGTGTCACCACCTCTGCTGGGCCTGTCCTGCCGGTGGGACAGGACATACCCAGGGATGGTGATGGTAGTGTCTGGGACATTATCTGTAAGGTATGATTCCATGAGGATGACTATGTCAGGCTGTTGCTTGACTAGCCTGTGAGACAGCTCTCCCAATTTTGGCACTAGCCCCCAGGTGTTAGTAAGGAGGACTTTGCAGGGTCGACAGGGCTGAACTTGCTGTTGTCGTTTCCGGTGCCTAGGTCAATGCCGGGTGGTCTGTCCGGTTTTGTTCCTTTTTTGTGACTTTGTCGTGGTTTGATACAACTGAGAGTCTTGCTGGGCCATTTCAGAGGGAATTTAAGAGTCAGCCACATTGCTGTGGGTCTGGAGTCACATGTAGGTCAGACCAGGTAAGGACAGCAGATTTCTTCCCTAAAGGACATTATTGACCAAGATGGGTTTTTACAACATTCGAAGAATGGTTACATGGTCATCATTAGACATCTAAAATCCAGAATTTTATGGAATTCAGGACTAAGTCAGTTCGGTCAGTAGTGGTGCTACCGGCCGCTCTTGGTGGTGGAGATTGAAGTCCCCCACCCAGAGTACATTCTGCACACTTGCCACCCTCAGTGCTTCCTCCAGGAGGCGGGATTCACACAAAGGTCCCCAGAAACCCTGGTTGTCTTCATTACGTGTCCAGCGACAATACCACTGCCTGCAACACAGAGTAAAGCTCCCTCTACACCGTCCCCATCAAACACTCCCAGGACAGGTACAGCATGGGGTTAGATACAGAGTAAATCTCCCTCTACACTGTCCCCATCAAACACTCCCAGGACAGGCACAGCATGGGGTTAGATACAGAGTAAATCTCCCTCTACACTGTCCCCATCAAACACTCCCAGAACAGGTGCAGCATGGGGTTAGATACAGAGTAAATCTCCCTCTACACTGTCCCCATCAAACACTCCCAGGGCAGGTACAGCACGGGGTTAGATACAGAGTAAATCTCCCTCTACACTGTCCCCATCAAACACTCCCAGAACAGGTGCAGCATGGGGTTAGATACAGAGTAAATCTCCCTCTACACTGTCCCCATCAAACACTCCCAGGACAGGTACAGCACGGAGTTAGATACAGAGTAAAGCTCCCTCTACACTGTCACCATCAAACACTCCCAGGACAGGTACAGCACGGGGTTAGATACAGAGTAAAGCTCACTCTACACTGTCCCCATCAAACACTCCCAGGACAGGTACAGCACGGGGTTAGATACAGAGTAAATCTCCCTCTACACCGTCCCCATCAAACACTCCCAGGACAGGTACAGCACGGGGTTAGGTACAGAGTAAAGCTCCCTCTACACTGTCCCCATCAAACACTCCCAGGACAGGTACAGCATGGGGTTAGATACAGAGTAAAGCTCCTTCTACACTGTCCCCATCAAACCTTCCCAGGACAGGGACAGCATAGAATTATTTATAAAATAAGGCTCCCTATAAGCTCTCTACAATGTGCTGCTATTTCTCTTGTACATAACAACTCTCCTTAGTGCTTAACCATTTCAATTATTCAAAATTAGTCAGTGAGTGCTTTCACGCAGCTGGTTACTGTCCCTCTGGGACCTGGTTCTAATACACAGCTTTTGAAGTCATTTAGAGCATCATCAATTTAGTTTGGGGTATGAGTTAGTGTTAACCCCTGTCTCCTCATCTGATCTTTCAGCTTTTTGCAGAGAACCAGAGAGAAGTTACAGTGCAGAATGAGACCATTCAGCCTCTGATGTCTGTGACAGCCAGAAAACAAGAATAAAGGAACTAGCCGTTCATTTTAATCCCGCTTTCCAGCGTATGGTCCATAGCCTTGCAGGTTACAGCACCTCAGATGCAGATCCAAGTACCTATTAAATGATTTGAGCGTTTCAGCCTCAAACACCAACTTCAGCAGTGAATTCCAAATACCCACAACCCTCTGGGTGAAAGTTTTTCCTCATGTCCCCTCTAATCCTTCTACCAATCACCTTAATCTATGCCCCCTGGGTAAGTGACCCCTCAGCCAGGAGAAACAAGTCTTTCCTGTTTACCCTATCCAGGCCCCTCAATTTTGTACACCTCAAATAGGTCACCCCTTAGCCTCCTCTTCTAAG
This sequence comes from Carcharodon carcharias, assembly GCF_017639515.1. NCBI lineage: Eukaryota > Metazoa > Chordata > Chondrichthyes > Lamniformes > Lamnidae > Carcharodon > Carcharodon carcharias. The sequence goes on along the minus strand of NC_054470.1, from coordinate 194,514,465 downwards.
GAGTACAGCCCCAGCCTATCCAATCTCTCCTCATAGCTGCAATTTTCAAGCCCTGGCAACATTCTTGTAATCTCCTCCACACTGTCTCCAGAGCAATTATGCCTTTCCTGTAAGCGACCAGAACCGTACACAAAATTCCAGCTGTGGCCTAACCAGCATTTTAAACAGTTCAATTACATCACTGATTTTGTATTCAATACCTCGGCCAATAAAGGAAAGCATTCCGTATGCTTTCTTGACCACCCTGTCCACCTGTCCTGCCACTTTCAAGGACCTGTGGACATGCACTTCAAGGTGTCTCACTTCCTCAAACTCTCTCAGTAACTTCCCGTTTACTGAGTATTCTCTGGCTTTGTTTGCCCTCTCCAAATGCATTACCTCACTTTTCCAAATTGAATTGCATTTGCCACTTCTCCACCCAAACAACCATTGATAACATTCTGGAGTCGACAGCTATCCTCTTCACTATCAACTACACAGCCAATTTTTGTGTCATCTGCAAATTTCCCAATCATGCCTCCCACATTTAAGTCTAAGTCATCAATATATACAACAAACAGCAAAGGCTTCCAACACTGAGCCCTGAGGAACACCACTGGAAACTGTTTTCCATTCGAAAAAACATCCATCGATCATTACCCTTTGTTTCCTGTCGCTGAGACAATTTTGGATCCAACCTGCCACCTTCCCATGTACCCCATGAGATCTCACTTTTCTGACCAGTCTGCCAGGTGGGACCTTGTCAAATGCCTTACTAAAATCCATGTGGACAATATCCACTGCACTACCCTCATCAATCCTCCTTGTTACTTCCTCAAAAAATTCTGTAACGTTAGTAAGAAACAATCTTCCCCTAATAAAACCATGCTAACGATCTCTGATCAATCTGTGCCTTTCCAAGTGATAGTTTATCCTGCCTCTCAGAATTATTTCCAATAATTTACCCACCACCGAAGGCAGAGTGACCGGCCTATGATTTCCTGGCCTATCTCTCTCAGCCTTTTGAAATAATGGTACAAGTTTACAGACCTCCTATCCTCTGGGACCTCACCTGCATTTCGGGAGGATTGGAAAATGGTCCTCAGAGCATCTGTTATTTCCTCCCTGGCTTCCTTTAACAGCCTAGGATACAATCTATCTGGTCCTGGTGATTTATCCAACTTCAAGGATGATAGTCCCTCCAGTACTTATTGCGCTTTTTAAAAATTCATTCACAGGATGTGGGCGTCACTGGCTGGGCCAGCATTTATTGCCCATCCCTAATTGCCCTTGAGAAGGTGGTGGTGAGCTGCTTTCTTGAACCGTTGCAGTCCAGGTGGTGTAGGTACACCCACAGTGCTGTTAGGGAGGGAGTTCCAGGATTTTGACCCAGCGACAGTGAAGGAACAGCGATATATTTCCAAGTCAGGATGGTGAGTGACTTGGAGGGGAACTTCCAGGTGGTGGTGTTCCCATCTATCTGCTGCCCTTGTCCTTCTAGATGGTAGTGGTTGTGGGTTTGGAAGGTGCTGTTGATGGAGCCTTGGTGAGTCCCTGCAATGCAACTTGTAGATGGTACACACTGCTGCTACTGTGCGTCGGTGGTGAAGGGAGTGAATGTTTGTGGATGGGGTGCCAATCAAGCGGGGCTGCTTTGTCCTGAATGGTACCAAGCTTCTTGAGTGTTGTGGGAACTGTACTCATCCAGGCAAGTGGGGAGTATTCCATCACACTCCTGACTTGTGCCTTGTAGATGGTGGACAGGCTTTGGGGAATCAGGAGGTGAGTTACCCATCGCAGGATTCCTAGCCTCTGAACTGCTCTTGTAGCCACAGTATTTATATGGCTAATCCAGTTCAGTTTCTGATCAATGGTAACCCCCAGGATGGTGACAGTAGGGGATTTAGTGATGGTAATGTCATTGAACTTCAAGGGGCGATGGTTGGATTCTCTCTTTTTGGAAATGGCCATTGCCTGACACTTGTGTGGTGCGAATGTTATTACAATTGTATCTAATATTTCACACTCCTCCTCTTTAACTAGAATGTCTGCATCATCCCTCTCCTAAGTGAAGACAGAGACAAAGTACTCATCGAGAACCCTGCCAATACTTTTTCTGTCTTTGCTTTCCTAATTTCCATTTTTACTTCACCCCTGTACTTTCTATACTCCTCTAGGCTTTCTACAGTATTAAGTCTTTTGTGGCTATCATAAGCTTTCTCTTTCTACTTTCTCTTGGCCTGGGGACTCTAGATTTGGCAGTATCGCCCTTTTTCTTTGTGGGGACATGTCTACACGGTGCCTGTAGAATCTCGCTTTTGAATGCCTCCCACTGGTCTGTCACTGATTTCCTTTCTAGTAGCTTTATCCAGTCCACTCTCACCAGCTCATCTCTCAGCTTTGTAAAATTTGTCTTCCCCCAACTTAGAACTTCAACTCCTGTTCTATCTTTGTCCTTTTACATAATGATGCTAAATCTAACTGTATTATGGTCACTATCTCCAAAATAGTCCCTCCACTGCTACTTTATCCACTTACCCAGCTTCATTTCCCAGAATTAAATCTAGAATTGTGCCCCATCTCGTTGGGTTTGTTACGTTGGGCTGGCTAAAAGAGTTTTCTTGAATGCAGTGCAAGAATTTTGCTCCTTCTGTGCACTGCGCGCTGTTCGCATTCCAATTGATATCAGGGTAACTAAAATCCCGAATTAATACTGCCCTGTTGTTTTTTCACTCAGAAATGTGCCTACATATTTGCTCTTCTATCTCCCTCTCACTGTTTGGGGGTCTATAGTACACTCCCAGCATTATGGCTGCCCCTTTTTTATTTCTGAGCTCAGCACATATGGTCTCATTTGATGATTCATTTATTATATCATCCTTCACAGGATCACAGAATCACAGAGTGCAGAAGAGACTTCAGCCCATCGAGTCTGCACCGACATGTGAGAAACATCTAACCTACCTACCTAATCCCATTTACCAGCACTCGGCTCATGGTCTTGAATGTTATGAGGTGCCAAGTGCTCATCCAGGTACTTTTTAAAGGATGTGAGGCAACCCGCCTCCACCACCATCCCAGGCAGCGCATTCCAGACCCTCACCACCCTCTGGGTAAAAAAGTTTTTCCTCACATCCCCCCTAAACCTCCTGCCCCTCACCTTGACCTTATGTCCCCTTGTGACTGACCCTTCAACTAAGGGGAACAGCTGCTCCCTATCCACCCTGTCCATGCCCCTCATAAACTTGTACACCTCCATCAGGTCACCCCTCAGTCTTCTCTGCTCCAACGAAAACAACCCAAGTCTATCCAACCTCTCTTCATAACTTAAATGTTTCATCCCAGGGAACATCCTGGTGAATCTCCTCTGCACCCCCTCCAGTGCAATCACATCCTTCCTATAATGTGGTGACCAGAACTGCACACAGTACTCCAGCTGTGGCCTCACCAAGGTTCTATACAACTCCAACATGATCTCCCTACTTTTGTAATCTATGCCTCGATTGATAAAGGCAAGTGTCCCATATGCCTTTTTCACCATCCCACTAACATGCCCCTCTGCCTTCAGAGATCTATGAACACACACGCCAAGGTCCCTTTGTTCCTCAGAACTTCCTAGTGTCATGCCGTTCATTGAATACTTCTTTGTCAAATTACTCCTTCCAAAGTGTATCACCTCACACTTTTCAGGGTTAAATTCCATCTGCCACTTATCTGCCCATTTGACCATCCCGTCTATATCTTCCTGTAGCCCAAGACACTCAACCTCACTGTTAACCACCCGGCCAATCTTTGTGTCATCCGCAAACTTACTAATCCTACCCCCCACATAGTCATCTATGTTATTTATATAAATGACAAATAATAGGGGACCCAGCACAGATCCCTGTGGTACACCACTGGACACTGGCTTCCAGTCACTAAAGCATCCTTCTGTCATCACCCTCTGTCTCCTACAACTAAGCCAATTTTGAATCCACCTTATCAAATTACCCTGTATCCCATGTACATGTGCCTTCTTTATAAGTCTCCCATGTGGGACCTTGTCAAAGGCTTTGCTGAAATCCATATAAACTACATCAACTGCACTACCCTCATCTACACATCTGGTCACCTCCTCAAAAAATTCAATCAAATTTGTTAGGCATGACCTCCCTCTGACAAAGCCATGCTGACTCTCCCTGATCAAACCTTGCCTCTCCAAGTGGAGATAGATTCTCTCCTTCAGAATTTTCTCCAATAGTTTCCCTACCACTGACATGAGACTCACTGGCCTGTAGTTCCCTGGCTTATCTCTACAACCCTTCTTAAATAGCGGAACCACATTAGCTGTTCTCCAGTCCTCTGGCACCTCCCACGTGGCCAGAGAGGAATTAAAAATTTGGGTCAGAGCCCCGGCAATCTCCTCCCTTGCTTCCCTCAGCAGTCTGGGACACAAATCATCCGGACCTGGAAATTTGTCCTCTTTCAAGCCTGCCAACACCTCCAATACCTTGTCATTCCCTATATCAATTTGCTCAAGAACCTCGCAGTCTCTCTCCCCAAGTTCGATACCTTCATCCGCATTCTCTTGGGTGAAGATGGATGTGAAATATTCATTCAACACTCTAGAGATGTTCTCTGGCTCCACCCATAGATTGCCCCCTTGGTCCCTAATGGGCCCTACTCTTTCCCTGGTTATCCAGGGTACATCACCACACCCACTACATTACCATTATGTCACCATCTCCCCACACATTCTCCCGCATCCATTTTTTATTCATGCACAGGATGTGGGCTTCACTGGCTGGGCCAGCATTTACTGCCCATCTCTAGTTGCCCTTGAGAAGGTGGTGGTGAGCTGCCTTCTTGAACCGCTGTAGCCCCTGTGGTGCAGGTACACCCACAGTGCTGTTAGGGAGGGAGTTCCAGGATTTTGACCCAGCGTCAGTGAAGGAATGGTGATATATTTCCAAGTCAGGATGGTGAGTGACTTGAAGGGGAACTTCCAGGTGGTGGTGTTCCCATCTATCTGCTGCCCTTGTCCTTCTAGATGGTAGTGGTCATGGGTTTGGAAGGTGCTGCCTAAGGAGCCTTGGTGAGTTCCTGCAGTCCATCTTGTAGATGGTACACACTGCTGCTACTGTGCGTCGGTGGTGGAGGGAGTGAATGTTTGTGGATGTGGTTGCAATCAAACGGGCTGCTTTGTCCTGGACGGTGTCGCGATTCTTGAGTGTTGTGGGAGCTGCTCTCAACTCTTTTCTCTTTCACATAAAAGAAAACAAGGGCTAGGAGCATGAGTTGTCCATTCAGCCCCTCGAGCCTGCTCTGCCATGCAGCAAGATCATGGCTGATCCTCCACCCCCATCTTCCCACCCACTCTGTCTCCCTTCATTCCCTTACCGCCCTCAAATCTGTCTGTCCCAGCCTTTAACATACTCAGCGATGGAGCCTCCATAGGCCCCAAAGATTCACCACCCTCTGAGCGAAGAAATTCCTCCTCATCTCAGCCCTAAGTGGCCAACCCCTTATCCTGAGCCTATGTTCCCTGGCTCTAGGCCTCACAGCCAGGGGAACCATCCTTCCTGCATCTGCCCTGGTGAGCCCTGTCAGAATTTTATACACTGCAATGAGATCACCTCTCAGCCTTCCAAACTCCAGAGAGTATAGACCCTACTCTACCTCCCCTCACCGAACAGCCCACTCAACCCAGGAACCCTGTGGACATCTTTTGCACTGACTCTAATGCAAGAATATCCTCCCTCAGACACAGAGACTAAAACCGTATTCCAGGTGTGTTCCCATCAAAGGGCTGGACAAATTGCTGCAAAATCTCCCTCTCTCCTGTACTCCGAGTTACTCCACTCTCGACATTGAACATTTTCTATCCCCCACAGGAGTTAAACATAAACAAATTGTATTTATGCAGCATGTTTAATATATCCTGGGAACAGGGAGAGCATCACTGGCAGGGACAACAATTATTGGCCGCAGAATAAGTTTGTCGTGAGGATTCCTCTTGAACCCTTGCACTCTGTGTGATTGGATATTGAAGCTATTGTCCGTACATTACATAACCCAAATGCCTCTCTCCCCGGCTATGTCCCCACGATTCTGCTTTCTGACACCCTCCCTCCCGATTGTCATGTTGCAGGATCTGGGCTGGTACCGGCAGTCAGGCTCCTAAATGGGGACCTAAGGAACATAGGAAGAGGAGGAGGCCATTCAGCCCCCTCGAACCTGATCTGCTGCTCAAAGGGATCGTGGCTGACCTTTATCCTAACTCCATTCACTCGGCCCCATATCCTTTCATACTTGTATTGGGTTTTGACTTAAAATTATTAACGCCCTCTCTCTCTCGATCATCGTATTTCAGGGTCTGGTCTCAGCTGTGGAGACTTGGCCTTTGCTGTGGTGCACAGTTGTGGAACCACAGTCCAAGGTGAGCTGTGAGGTGTGGGGAAGGAAGGGACAGGAGAGCAGACTGGCCTATACTGTTACTAATGCTTCAAACCCAGCGACCCTGAGGTCCAATTTTCACTCCCTTCGCCTGACATTAACAGGAAGCGCTGTCCTCAATAAGGAGCTGCCTCCATTTTGAAAGGGGCCTGCCGCTGGGATTGAGAGAAACATTTTATTTTGGTGCAGGAGGTTCAGAATAAAGGAACGCTGCCTCCAAATTAGTGTCAGGCCTATCAGGAGAGAGGTTAGGCAACACTTCTTCGCAAAGGGTGGTAGAAGTGGGGGACTCTCTTCCACAAAAAAACAGTAGAAGCTGGCTCAATTAATAATTTTAAATCAAAGCCCAATAGATTTTACTAGGCTAAGATATGAAAGGGATATGGGGCCAAGTGAGTGGCTTTAAGATAAAGATCAGCCATGATCAATTTGAGTAGCAGATCAGGGCTCGAGGGGCTGAATGGCCTCCTCCACTACTATGTTCCTTAGGTCCACATTTAGGAGCCTTACTGCTGGTACCAGTTTACCTGGTTTCAGTGTGACTCTAGCCCCACACCAACGTAGCTCTTAACTGGCTCTTAACTGCTCGTGGAAATGACCTAGGGAGACCCTGAGTCTTTCCAACCCTCTCCAGCACTGTGGGTGTACCTACACCACAGGGACTGCAGCGGTTCAAGAAGGCAGCTCACCACCACCTTCTCAAGGGCAATTAGGAATGGGCAATAAATGCTGGGCCCAGCCAGCGAAGCCCACATCCTGTGAATGAATAATAAAAAGCTAGAAAATATTAATTAAAAAAAGGTAGCTGTCATTCTGACGGGTTCATCCTAGCTCAGTCTGTTGAATAATGATGTGGGAGACATTAAGCTTGGGGTTGGTGTAACTGTGAATATGTGGCTGGATTTTTAATTACCGATTTATAAAACATTGGTGGCACAATTCCTTTGATATCTTGGCTGTGGCTTAGAGAAGAGCTCCTTGTCTCTGAGCCTGAAGGTTGTGGGTTTAAATCCACTCCCAAATCGTATTGAGGGAACGCTGGGGGGTATGTAATGGAGGGGCTGGAGGTCTTGCCTGCTGCCTGAGAGCTCTACGACGCCTCTTTTCGAGAAGCCTGCCATATTTAATGCCAACGCTCTCCTACCCGACTAAATGCCCCTCCATGTGGGGGTGGGGGGGTAGGGCATTAAATCCCACCCTCTGTCTTTCAGATGAGACCACAAAGCGGGAACCCAGCAGCTGTCAGCTGGATGGACAGGGACACACTGCATGATTTTGAAGAGCAGGGGAACTCTGCTGAGCCATCTTCATCCCTCAACGCACCTGACTAAATTCCAACTATCTGGGAATGCCCTGTTTCCGTGGGAGCTTGCTGGACACAACTTTGCTGCCCTGTTTCCTGCATTATAACAGTGACTACTCCAGAAGTACCTCACTAGCTTAAAGTGCATTGGCACAATCTGAATGGTCTCCTTCTTGAACCGCTGCAGTCCGTGTGGTGTAGGTAACACCCACAGTGCTGTTAGGGAGGGAGTTCCAGGATTTTGACCCAGCGACAGTGAAGGAACAGCCGATATATTTCCAAGTCAGGATGGTGAGTGGTTTGGAGGGGAACTTCCAGGTGGTGGTGTTCCCATCTATCTGCTGCCCTTGTCCTTCTAGGTGGTAGCGGTCGTGGGTTTGGAAGGTGCTGTCTAAGGATGTTTACAGGGAACTGGTTAACCTGTAGCCTGGCATGGAGTTATCTTACAGCTGTGTACACAGTCCCTCCCTGAGCGTGGGTGAGCTCCTCAGGCACTGTTCCCACGACACTTCGCGGAGAAACACAACAGAACTGAGTTAATGGGCACAAACCCTAACTCAGTGAAGCAGATTGCCTGTTCCTTGATGCTGCTCACTGGGAACCCAGGGATCATGACCCAGGCCTTCCTGAAAGTGTTGCTCCTCGTGTTCCTTCTCCCAGAAAAGGAACAATTAAAGCTGCAGATTCTCATTTTTCTGGCTGTGAATTGTTTTTGGAGATTTTTAACATTGAAAATTCAATTTTTAAGATATATTTATTCATTTCGGCCTCTCCCCTCATTCCTCACAGTTTTGTCACAACTAGATGGTCTGTTTTATTTTCAGTGATGTTAGTTGAGGGGTAAATATTGCTCAGGGCACTGGAGATGGCAGACAGGGCTTCAGTTTAATGTTCTCATCCAAAAGACAGGGCACCTCTGACAGTGCAGCGCTCCCCCAGTACTGACACTGGGGAGGGTCGGCCTGAAAGATGCGCTCGAATCCCTGACCCCCACAATCTTCTGCCTCAGAGGGGAGAGGGTTGCCAGCTGAGCGAGCAGAGGGGTGGAGCGCTCCTGACCAACGTTAACTGTTCCCGGGGAAGCGGCAGGCCCAGGTGTAAAGTCACTGTGTGATTCCTTCACAAAGAGGCTCCCTCCCTCAGCAATGCTGCATGACTCATTCACCCCTGCTCAGTAACACCTTTAGCATTTGCGAAATGAAACCTTACGTTACCAGCCATTGTGCTTCTGCCAGTTGCCATTTCATAGAATCAGAGAATCACATAGCACAGGTGTACTTGGATTTTTTGACCGACAAGGGTTATGCAATACAAGCTGGATGGCAGAGTTAAGGCCATGGTCTTGATGAACGGCAGGCTTGATGGGCCGAATGGCTGACTCTTGCTCCGAATTCTTGCTCACAGAGGAGGCCATTCTGCCCGTCTTAACTGTACTGGCTACTCAATGAGTCCCAATGCCCTGTTCTTTCCACAGGGGCCGTAGTTTCTCTTTTTCCTTTCAAGTATTCATCCAATTCCCCTTTCGAAGACGATGATTGAATCTGCTTCACCGCCCCTATAGGGTGACCTATTCCAGTTCACAACAACTCGCTGCCTAAAAACACATCTGGAGCTCCCTTCCGATTAGTGTTTGCCAGCTGTGATTAAATGTAATCCTGGAGGTTTCCTCACATGACTTCCCCCCCCACCCCCACACACCACCCCCACGCACCACCACCCACCCCCACCCACCACCCACCCACCCCACCCCACCCACCCACCCCCACGCACCACCACCCACCCCCACCCACCACCCACCACCCACCCCCACCCACCACCCCCACCCCCACCTACCACCCCCACCCACAACAACACACCCCCACCCACCACCCACCCCCACCCACCACCACCCACCCCCACCCACCACCCACCACCCCCACCTACCACCCACCCACCACCCACCCACCCCCACCCACCACCACCCACCCCCACCCCCACCCACCACCACCCACCCCCACCCACCACCCACCACCCCCACCTACCACCCCCACCCACACAACACACCCCCACCCACCACCCACCCCCACCCACCACCCCCACCCACCCCCGCGCACCCACCCCCACCCACCACCCACCCAACACCCACCCCCACCCACCACTCACCACCCCCACCCACCACCACCCACCCCCACCCACCCACCCCCAACCACCACCCACCACCCCACCCACCACCACCCACCCCCACCCACCACCCACCACCCCCACCCACCCACCACCCACCCACCACCCACCCCCACCCCCACCCACCACCCACCACCCCCACCCACCCACCACCCACCACCCCCAACCACCCACCACCAACCCACCACCCACACCCACCCCCACCCACCACCACCCACCCCCACCCACCACCCACCACCCCCACCCACCCACCACCCACCCACCACCCACCCCCACCCCCATCCACCACCCACCACCCCCACCCACCCACCACCCACCCACCACCCACCCCCACCCACCACCCACCACCCACCCCCACCCACCACCCCCACCCACCCCCACCCACCACCCACCCACCCCCACCCACCACCACCCACCCCCACCCCCACCCACCACCACCCACCCCCACCCACCACCCACCACCCCCACCTACCACCCCCACCCACAACAACACACCCCCACCCACCACCCACCCCCACCCACCACCCCCACCCACCCCCGCGCACCCACCCCCACCCACCACCCACCCAACACCCACCCCACCCACCACTCACCACCCCCACCCACCACCACCCACCCCCACCCACCCACCCCCAACCACCACCCACCACCCCACCCACCACCACCCACCCCCACCCACCACCCACCACCCCCACCCACCCACCACCCACCCACCACCCACCCCCACCCCCACCCACCACCCACCACCCCCACCCACCCACCACCCACCACCCCCAACCACCCACCACCCACCCACCACCCACACCCACCCCCACCCACCACCACCCACCCCCACCCACCACCCACCACCCCCACCCACCCACCACCCACCCACCACCCACCCCCACCCCCATCCACCACCCACCACCCCCACCCACCCACCACCCACCCACCACCCACCCCCACCCCCACCCACCACCCACCACCCCCACCCACCCACCACCCACCCACCACCCACCCCCACCACCCCCAACCACCCACCACCCACCCCCACCCACCACCCACCACCCCCAACCACCCACCACCCACCCACGACCCACCACCCCCATCCACCCACCACACCACCCACCACCCACCACCCCCCACCCACCCACCACCCACCCACCACCCACCCCCACCCCCACCCACCCACCCACCCCCACCCACCACCCACCACCCCCAACCACCCACCACCCACCCCCACTCACCACCCACCACCCCCACCCACCACCCACCCACCACCCACCACCCAACACCCACCCACCACCCACCCCCAACCACCACCCACCACCCCCACCCACCCACCACCCACCCACCACCCCCAACCACCCACCACCCACCCCCACCCACCACCCACCCACCACCCACCACCCCAACCACCCACCACCCACCACCCACCCCCACCCACCACCCCCAACCACCCACCACCCCCACCCTACACCACCCACCACCCACCACCCACCACCCCCACCCAACACCCACCACCACCCACCCCCACCCAGCACCCACCACCACCCACCCCCACCCACCACCCACCACCCCCACCCACCCATCACCCACCCCAACCACCACCACCCACCCCCACCCACCACCCACACCACCACCCACCACCCAACCCACCACCACCCACCACCCAACCACCACCCACCACCCCCACCCACCCACCACCTCCCACCACCCCCACCCACCACCACCCACCCCCACCCACCCACCCACCCACCACCCACCACCCACCACCCACCACCACCCACCCCCACCCACCACCCCAACCCCCACCACCACCCCCACCCTACACCACCCACCACCACCCACCACCCCCACCCAGCACCCACCACCACCCACCACCCCACCCACCACCACCCACCACCCACCCACCATCCCCCACCCACCCCCACCCACCACCCACCACCCACCCACCCCCACCCACCACCCACCCCCACCCACCACTCCCACCCACCACCCACCCACCCACCACCACCCACCACCCCACCCACCCCACCCACCACCCACCACCCACCACCCCACCCACCACCACCCACCCCCACCCACCCACCCCCAACCACCACCCACCACCCCACCCACCACCACCCACCCCCACCCACCACCCACCACCCCCACCCACCCACCACCCACCCACCACCCACCCCCACCCCCACCCACCACCCACCACCCCACCCACCCACCACCCCACCACCCCCAACCACCCACCACCCACCCACCACCCACACCCACCCCCACCCACCACCACCCACCCCCACCCACCACCCACCACCCCACCCACCCACCACCCACCCACCACCCACCCCCACCCCCATCCACCACCCACCACCCCCACCCACCCACCACCCACCCACCACCCACCCCCACCCCCACCCACCACCCACCACCCCCACCCACCCACCACCCACCCACCACCCACCCCCACCACCCCCACCACCCACCACCCACCCCCACCCACCACCCACCACCCCCAACCACCCACCACCCACCCACGACCCACCACCCCCACCCACCCACCACCCACCCACCACCCACCACCCCCACCCACCCCCACCCCCCCCAGCCCACCCACCCACCCCCACCCCACCCACCCACCCCCACCACCACCCCCCCCCCCCCCCCCCCCACCCCCACCCACCCCACCACCCACCCCACCACCCCCACCCCACCACCCACCCACCCACCCACCACCCACCCCCCCCACCACCCACCCCCCACCACCACCCCCCCCACCCCCACCCACCCACCACCCCCACCCACCAACCCCACCACCCACCCACCACCCACCCCCCCACACCACCACCCCCACCCACCACCCACCCCCCCCCCACCCCCAACCCACCCACCACCCCACCACCACCCACCACCCCCAACCACCCACCACCCCCACCCACACCCCCCACCACCCACCACCCACCACCCCCCACCCACACACCCCCACCCACCACCCACCCCCCCACCCAGCACCCCCACTCACCACCCACCCCCACCCACCACCCACCCCCACCCACACCCATGCACCACCCCCACCCACCACCACCCACCCCCACCCACCACCCACACCCACCCACCACTCCCACCCACCACCACCCACCACCACCCACCACCCCCAACCACCCCCACCCACCACCCACCACCCACCACCCCACCCACCACCACCCACCCCCACCCACCACCCCCACCCACACCCACCCACCACCCACCACCACCCACCCCCACCCACCACCCACCCCCACCCACCACCCCCACCCACCACCACCCACCACCACCCACCACCCCCACCCACCCCCACCCACCACCCACCACCCCACCCACCACCACCCACCCCCACCCACCCCCGCGCACCCACCCCCACCCACCACCCACCCAACACCCACCACCCCCACCCACCCACCCACCACCCACCACCACCCACCCCCACCCAACACCCCCACCCCACCACCCACCACCTCACCCACCACCCACCCGCCCCAACTACCCACCCACCCACCACCCCCACCCAACACCACCCACCCCCACCCACCACCCACCATCCCCCCACCCACCACGCACCACCCACCACCACCCACCCCCACCCACCACCCACCCACACCCCCACCCAACACCCCCACCAAACACACACCCACCCAACACCCACCCAACACACCACACCACACCCACCCAACACCCCCACCCAACACCCACCCACCCACACCCCCACCCAACACCCACCCACACCCCCACCCAACACCCCGACCCACCACACCCACCCACCCCCACCCACCACCACGCTCCAGCCATTAGTCGGCCAACGTACCCATCCTTGTGATGTACTGTCTAACGGGAAACCAACCAGAAGATGCTTGACTGTCAGCCAAACAGAATTTATTTCCCCCATTTTCAACATTTTTATACCCGGTAAAGAGAAATGTTCAAAAAAAATGACAAAAAAAAAACCCCCAATGTTTTTTAATGTCCTGATAATTGTTCTCCAGGGTTGAACAGTGTCCTGGAGACTCCAGGACAATCCTGGAGGGTTGGCGACCCTCCTTCTGATTTTTCTTTTATCCGTTATCTTCAATCTGAGTCCTTCAGAAATTGACCATCCTTCCAATGGAAGCAATTCCTCCTCATTTATCCCTTTCACAATGCTGAAAACCCCTGTTAAATCACCTCTTAATCTCTCCTTCTCAAACAGGAACAACCCCAGCTTCTCCAGCCTCTCTGCACACTGGCACTATTCTATTGGCAGCAGGAGGAGGCCATTCAGCCCCTCGAGCCTGCTCCACCAGATCCTGGCTGATCTGTACCTAAACTCTGTCGACGCCTTGGATTCTGTAACGCTCAACACTCTTGCCGAAAAAAAAAAAACAGGTCAACGTCAGGTTTAAAATTTTCGATTGACGCCTGCCCACGCAGCATCCACAGTTTATTTGGAGGTGGGGGGGGGAGTTCCAGATTTCCTCTCCCCTCTGTGTGAAGACGTGCTCCCTGACATCACCCCCTGAACGGCCTGGCTCTCAGTTTAAGGCTCTGTCCCCTCCCCCCCGACCAGAGGAAATCGCTTCTCTCTATCGACCCGACTGAATCGTTCAATCAACTTAAAAGCCTCAATTAGGTCACCCTTAATCTTCTTTCCTCAAGGAGAAACGGCAACGGGGAGGTACATTTATATAGCGCCTTTCACTGAGTAAAATACGCCAGGATGTTCGGTGCATTGTCAGAAAAGTGTTGACAGGTAAGGTAATGTGGGGGGAAATTTAATATTGCCCGGGAGTGGGCGGGAAGATGGGATGGGGGGGGGTGGTGGGGGCAGAGGCTGTATACAGGGGGAGGAAGGCGGAGTGCTCATTACCCTCCCGACTGCCCCCAGTTATATCTGGGGCTAGAATCGTCGCGAATGGCCTTCCCACCCAGAGCAGATTTGAGGCCTCCAGCAGCTGGTGTTTAATCCACGGCAGGAGGGTTACGCCACATGGAAAACCCCTGCAGATCCTGGTTGGCACGCCTGTGGCATGCTGGGGTGGGGGGGGGTGGGGGGGTGCAGGGAGTGTTCCCTACTCTCCAGGCACCTTGTGCCCCACAGGGGGACCCGCAGGAAAGGGGCTGGTGAGAAGCCAACACCCGC
>NC_054470.1:194476960-194494460 GCF_017639515.1 Carcharodon carcharias | reverse complement strand
CTGTCCCCCAGAATTGCTTTCAATAGTTTCCCCACCACTGAGGTTAGTCTAACTGGCCTGTAGTTCCCTGGTTTATCCCTTCCTCCCTTCTTGAATAATGAATTTATATGTTTCAATAAGGTCACCTCTAATTCTTCTAAACTCCAATGGCTATAGGCCCAGCCCGTCCAACCTTTCTTCATAAGATAAGTCCTTCATCCCAGGAATCAGTCGGGTGAACCTTCTGTTAATCAGACTCTGTTCATTTCACCGTCCTCCCCTCCTTCTGCCCGATTAACATTCCTGTGAAGCACCCTGGGACATTCCACTACATTAACGCAAGTTATTGTTGTTTTTGAGTTATCTCCACTTTGTCAGTTTGCATTTTCATAGTGCCTCTAGCATGTGTGACATTTTTTTCCCTCCCTTCAAGGGACCTCACAGATTATCAATTTGAGTAATTGTTCCAATTAGCCTCATGTAGCCTAATCTCTGGGTTTCATAAGGAGCCTGGCACACTGTGAAAGGTTGATAGTTATTCTCTGCATGCAGCAATTCAACGTGACGCTTAATCCAGGAAAGAAACTGTTTACAACAACAATTTTCCGCTACGAATTCACAACAGTTCACTGCCACCCACCCGAGCCAGGGGGCTCTGCTGCATGAGTGAGACACTGAGGCAAAGACTGAAGGAAGGAGGAGGAGGAAGGGCTTCATCACAGGCCGAGAATTCTGAGAGGAAGATAGAGAGAGAGAGGAGGGAATAGAAAGACTTGCATTTGTACAGCACCATTCACAACCTCAGGCCATCTGAAAGCCAACGAAGCATTGTTGAAGTATAGTCAGCACAGCAGGGCAGGAGAAGGTAGTGTAGTGGCAGTGCCATTAGACTAGTAACCCAGTGGGCCAGGATTAAACTTCTAGGGGCATGGGTTCAGGTCCCACCATGGCAATCTGGTGAAATTTAAATTCAATTAATAATGGTGACCATGAAATTGTTACAAAAGCCCATCTCATGAAATCTGCTATCCTTACCTGGTCTGGCCTACATGTGACTCCAGACCACACATTGCTCTAGTTGACTCTTGACTGCTCTCTGAAATGGCCTAGCAAGTCACTTAGTTCAAGGGGCATTTAGGGATGGGCAATAAAGTGTTGGCCTGGCCTGCAATGCTCAGCTCATCCCAAGAAAGAATTAAAAAAGTCACTGCTGTAATATAGGAAGTATAGCAGCCAGTCTTACAAAGCAAGATCCCACAAACAGCAATGTGATAGTGATTAAGACAGTCTGCTTTAGTGATATTGATAGATAAATATTGGCCAGGAGACTGGGGTGAACTCCCCTGTTGATTTTCGAAATAGTGAAATGGGATCATTTGTGTCCAGCTGAGAGGCCGGATGGGGTTTTAATTTAACATCGCATCCAAAAGACGGCATCCCCAACAGTGCAGCACTCCATCTGTACTACCCTTGACTGTCAATCTGAATAACATGCACAGGACTCCGACCCGGAGGAAACTAAGGTCATTAACAAGGTAAATAATTAATAAGAGATAAAGTATTGGAGAAGCTTAAGGGACCAAAATCCGACAAATCCCCAGGACGTGATGGTCTATATCCTAAGGTTCTAAAGGAGTTAGCTGCAGAGATAGTGTGTATGCTGCTATGATTTTCCAAAATTCCCTAGATTCTGGAATGCTCCCTGTGGATTGGCAGTTGGCAAGTGTTACACTGCTTTTCAAGAAAGCATGGAAGAGAGAAAGTAGTGAACCACAGGCCAGTCAGCCTAACATCAGTTGTTGGGAAAATGCTGGAATCTCTTATTAAGGAAAGGATACTTAGAAAAGTATAGTATGATTAGATTTAGTCAACATGATTTTACTAAAGGGAAATCCTGTTTGACAAACTTATTCAAGTTTTTGAGGATGCAACTAATAGGGTAGATAGAGGGGAACCAGTAGATGTAGTATACCTGGATTTCCAAAATACCTTCAATAAGGTGCCAAACAAAAGGATAGTAGGCACGGGCTCATGAAGTTGGGGGTAATATATTAGCATGGATAGAGGTTTGGTTAATGAATAGAAAACAGAGTGGGCGTAAACAGGGCTTTTTCACGTTGACAGGCAGTGAATAGTGGAGTGCCCCAAGGATCAGTGCTGGGGCCTCAGCTATTTACAATCTACATTAATGACTTAGATGAAGAGACAGAGAGTAATGTATCTAAGTTTGCTGCTGATACTAGACTAGGGGGAAAGGTAAACTGTGGGGATGACACAGAGAGACTGCAAAGAGATATAGACAGGTGAGGTGAGTGAGCAACAAGATGGCAGATGGAGTAAATTATAGGGAAATGTGAAGCTATTCACTTGGTCATAAGAATAAAAAAGCAGAATATTTTTGAAAAAGTGAGAGACTTATAAATATTGATATTCAAAGAGACTTGGGTGTCTTGGACAAGGAACACAGAAAGTTAGCAGGCAGGTGCAGCAAGTAATTGGGAAGGCAAATAGTATGTTGGCCTTTGTTGAAAGCAGGTTGGAGTACAGGAATAAAGAAGTCTTGCTACAGTTGTACAGGGTTTTGGCGAGACTGCATCTGGAGTACTGTCTGCAGTTTTGGTCTCCAGATTTAAGAAAGTAAATACTTGCATTGGGGGTGGTACAGTGAAGGTTCACAAAATTGGTCCCTGGGATGAGGGGCTTGTCCTATAATGGGAAGCTCAGTAAATTGAGCTTATATTCTTTGGAGTCTATAAGAATAAGAGACGATCTCGTGGAAACCTCCAAGATTCTGAGGGGGTTTGATAGGGTTGACGCTAAGGGGTTGTATCTGTTGGTCAGGGAATCTAAAACATGTATCTAAGTTTGCTGCTGATACTAGACTAGGGGGAAAGGTAAACTGTGGGGATGACACAGAGAGACTGCAAAGAGATATAGACAGGTGAGGTGAGTGAGCAACCTGTCAGGATCGATCATTTAGGACTGAGATGAGGAGAGGTTACTTCACTCAAAGTGTTGTGAATCTTTGGAATTCTCTACCTCAGAGGGTTATGGATGCTCCGTTGTTGAATATATTTAAGGCTGAGATAGACAGATTTTTTTGTCTCTCAGGAAATTAAGGAATATGGGGAATGGGTGGGAAGATGAGGTTGAAGCCCAAGATCAGCCATGATCGGATTGAACAGTGGAGCAGGCTCAATGGGCCGTATGGCCTATTCCTGCTCGGAGTTCTTGTGTTCCTATGTTCTTAGGGCTCAGAGGTGAGGGTGTTGCCCACTGAGCAGCAGCTTTTAAAGAGCTGTTGGTGTATTGACAGTGTCACCAGACCAGTCATCCAGAGGCCTGGGCTAATACTATGGGGACATGGGTTCAAATCCCACCATGGCAGCTGGTAGAAATGAATTTAATTAATAAATCTGAAACTGAAAGTTAGTCTCAGTAACTGTGACTATGAAACTATCATTGATTGTTGTAAAAACCCATCTGGGTCACTAATGCCCTTTAGGGAAGGAAATCTGCCACCCTTACCTGGTCTGGCCTACATGTGACTCCAGACCCACAGCAATGTGGTTGACTCTTCACTGCCCTCGGAAATGGCCGAGCAAGCCATTCAATTCAAGGGCAATTAGGGATGGGCAACAAATGCTGGTCTTGTCAGTGACACCCACATCCCATGGAAGAATAAACAAAACATAAGTATGACGGCAGAACCAGTTTATTCCCCACCTTCGCTCTCTGACCTGGAGCAGAACCAAAAAGGTAATAATCTCCGGATTACTACCTGAGCCACAAGCTAATTGGCACAGGGTCAATAAGATTAAAGAGATAAATGCGTGGCTCAAAGGTTGGTGTGGGAGAAATGGGTTCGAATTCATGGGACATTGGCACCAGTACTGGGTAAAGTGGGAGCTATTCCCTTCGGACGGGTTCCACTTGAATCATGTTGGGACCAGTGTCCTGGCGAATCACATAACTAGGGTTGCAGATAAGGCTTTAATCTAAATAGTAAAGGGGAGGGTTCAGTTGCATGAAAATATAAAAGATCAAAGTTTAAGGAGAGGGTAAGGGTGCAGGTTAGTGACGAGGCTGATTGTTACCAAAAAGTGAAAGGAAGGGACAGAGTGTGTGAACGCCATATTGCACCAAATAATCATAGAAGAGTAGGGAAAATTGACAACAGGGCAAACTTAAAGGCTTTGTATCTGAATGTGCATAGCATTCGGAATAAAACTAATGAGTTAACAGCGCAAATAGAGATAAATAAGTATGATTTGGTGGCGATTACTGAGATGTGGTTACAGGGAGAAAAGGTTTGGTAGTTGAATATCCAAGGGTACTCAGTGTTTCGGAAGGATAGGCAGGAAGGAAAAGAGGTGGTGTAGCTTTGTTAGTAAAGGAAGAGATCAGTGCTATAGTGAGGAATGATATAGGCACTGGAGAGCAAGATGTAGAGTCAGTCTGGGTAGAAATTAGGAATAGCAAGGGAAAGAAGTCCCTGAAGGGAGTAATCTATAGGTCCCCAAACAGTAGATCAGCAGCAGGGCACAGTATAAACCAGGAAATACTGGGAGCATGTAAGAAAGGCACAGCAATAATCATGGGTGATTTTAATATGCATATAGACTAGACTAATCACATTGACAAGGGTAGCATCGAGGGAGCGTTCATAGAGTGTATTAGAGATTGTTTCTTGGAGCAATATGTTGTGGAACCAACCAGGGAGCAGGCTATTCTGGATTTGGTTTTGTGTAATGAGATGGGATTAATTAATGATCTCATAGTAAAGGATTGTCTAGGGAAGAGTGATCATAACATGCTAGAATTTCAAACTCAGTTTGAGAGCGAGAAACTTGAGTCCCACACTAATGTTCTGGAGTTAAACAAAGGTAACTACATAGGCATGAGAGCAGATTTGGCCCTGGTGGACTGGGCAGGAAGACTACAAGGTAGGACAGTTGACGAACAGTGGCAGATATTTAAAGAGATATTCAATTCCTCCCAAGTAAAATATATTCCAAAGAGGAAGAAAGATGGTAAGAGGGGGAAAAGCATCCATGCTAAGCAAGGAAGTTAAAGATAACATAAAGGCAAAAACAAATGCATACCAAATTGCAAAGGTCAGTGACAGGCTGGAAGATTGGGAAACTTTTAAAGATCAACAAAGGGTTACTAAAAAAAATAATAAAAAGAGCAAAGGTAAATTATGAAAGGAAACTAGCGCAAAATGTAAAAACTGATAGCAAAAGCTTCTACAAGTATATAAAAGGAAAGAGAGTAGCTAAAGTGAATGTTGGAACCTTGGATGATGAGGCTGGGGAGTGCTGGTAAATGGGATTAGGTAAGTAGGTCAGGTGTTTCTCACGTGTCAGTGCAGACTTGATGGGCTGAAGGGCCTCTTCTGCACTGTGATTATGTGATTGGAAAAATGCCAATAAAATGCCCTTATTCAAAAAGGGGGGAAGGCAGCAAGCAGGAAACTATAGACCAGTTTAACATCTGTTGTTGGGAAATTGTTGGAATCCATTATTAAGGAAGTAGTAATGGGGCATTTGGAAAGTCAAAATGCAATCCATAAGAGTCAGCATGGTTTTATGAAGAGTAAATCACATTTGACTAATTTGCTAGAGTTCTTTTGCAGATGTGACAAGCAAAGTGGATAATGGGGAACCTGTAGATGTAGTATATCTGGACTACCAGAAGGCCTTTGATAAGGTGCCACACAAAAGATTAATACACAAGGTAAGATCATACGGAGTTAGGGGTAATATATTAGCTTGGATAGAGGATTGGCTAACCAACAGAAAGCAGAAAGTCGGGATAAATGGGTCTTTTTCTTGATGGCAAGCTGTAATTAGTGGGGTGCCACAGGGTTCGGTCCTTGGGCCCCAATTCTTCATAATCTATATTAATGACTTGGATTCAGGGTTTGAAGGTACTATAGCAGATGACACCAAAATAGATGGGAAAGTAAGTTGCAATGAACAAATAAGAAATTTACAAATGGATAGGTTAGGTGAATGGGCCAAAATTTGGCAGATGGAGTTTAAAGCAGATAAGTGTGAGATTATCCATTTTGGTCGGAAGAATAAAAAGGTGACTTATTATTTAAATAGAGAGAAACTTCAGAATGCTTCAGTGCACAGGGATCTGGGTGTACTTGTGCATGAATCGCTGAAAGCTAGTATGCAGGTACAGCAGGTAATAAGGAAGGCAAATGGAATTTTGGCATTTATTGCTAAAGGAATAGAGTATAAAAATAGGGAAGTGTTGTTGCAACTGTACAAGGCATTGGTGAGACCGCACCTGGAGTACTGTGCGCAGTTTTGGTCCCCTTACTTGAGGAAGGATGTAGTTGCATTGGAGGCGGTTCAGAGGAGGTTCACTAGATTGATTCCAGAGATGCAGGGCTTGTCTTATGAGGAGAGGTTGAGCAGTTTAGGCCTATACTCACTAGAGTTTAGAAGGATGAGAGGAGATCTAATTGAGGTATATAAGATGCTAAAGGGGATAGACAAAGTAGACGTGGAGCAGATGTTTCCCCTTGTGGAGCATTCTAAAATGAGAGGCCATAGTTTTAGGCTATGGGGTGGTAGATTTAAATCAGAGATGAGGAGGAATTACTTTTCTCAAAAGGTCATGAATCTGTGGAATTCACTACCTCAGAGTGCAGTGGATGCCGGGACACTGAATAAATTTGAGGAGATAGACAGATTTTTAATTAGTAATGGGTTGAAAGGTTGAGGGGAGAGGGTGGGAAATTGGAGTTGAGGCTGAAGTGAGATCAGCCATGATCATATTGAATGGCAGGGCAGGCTCGAGGGGCCGAGTTGCCTACTCCTGCTCCTAGTTCTGATGTTTTTATTACCCTGAGCTCGTGTCCAAATAATTCAGCTCCTGATTGAATCTGCTGGGACCCTCATGCAGTGTCCTTCAAACACATTGAACTAGAAACAAAATATCCCAACCTGATTGACAGCTGCAGTAAAGATTAGAATCTGACTAGCGCAGAATAAATTGAGGTCAGCCGTGTAGAGGGTGAGAATCTCGACCCTGACGGTAACAGAACTCCGATACGTCCAGAAAGCCTGATCCATCCACAATCGCCATGGAAACCTGCAGCAGGTCCTCTCCTTACAGCCAGCCTTCTATCTGACTGACAGAAGAGGAGATCCTCACCCCAGCAGCATCATTTCCTGAACAGATATCTGCCCCTTCATTGGGAAGAGAGGCTTAGCGGGGTGGGTGGGGGTCCTTTATGCTTTTTGGTTATCAGGTTTGCTGTGTCCAGCCAATGCTAGCGGCTCGCTTGATATTCACACATTAGTTGGTGTTCGAAGCAATACAGACAGAGAGGCCGATTGACTGAACAAACGCTGGTGGTTCATTGGGACTAAGAACGGAGCACTAACACCACGCGTGCTTCTTCAATCACCTCCAGCTCCAGACTTACCCAAGAAGCCCCTGCTGCGTAGCAATTGGTCAATACAGTCACATGGTCAACTAACGACATTCCCTTAAAGGGACATAGCACTCCACTTTACCGCAGGGTCCTCCCAGTGGCACCGATTTCGTTTTAAGCCATTCTGGATATACGGGCTTTCGGCCCTGGTGGGCATCATGCGCACTAATTGAACCAAGCCAAGCAAAGGTGAAGTAACTGAGTGTGGGAAGGGGCGTGTCGGTGAGCCTCCATGTCCTGACATTGGTGAGAGCAAGGAATTTCCATCACGTACCAATGGAAAGGGAAAGAGTTGCATTTATAAAACGCTTTTCATGACCACACAGCCCACCCCCAAAGTGCTTCACAGCCGGTGAAGTACTTTGTGAAGTGTAGCCACTGTTGTAAGGTGGGAAATACGGCAGCGAACCTATGCACAGCAAGATCCCACAAACAGCAACCTGATAATGCTCAGGTTGGTTGTGACATTGATCCATATTGACTGGGACATGCCGGGGAGAACTCTCTTGCTCTTCTTCAAGATAGGGGCCGTGGGGGGGTCTCTCTTACATCCACCCAAGCAGGCAGAATGGGCCAATCAATGGCGCCTCCAACAGTGCAGCACTCCCTTAGTCCTGCACTGCAGCGTCAGCCCTGGAGTTTTTGTGCTCGAGTCTCTGGAGGGGGGATTTGAACCCCGAGCCGGAGGCAAGGATGCTGCTTATTGAGCGATGGTTCAGATCAAGAGGTGAGGGCATGGTTAGAAAAGTTAAGCCCTTATTACTTACCCTAACTGTCTCGAGAAAGTCCCCAAATCCTGAGGCACTGACGGCGGTTTGATATAACCGAGGGGTTTCTCAGGCCAAGGGTCAATCATGTTCGTGTGGGACTGGAGTCACATATCAGTTCAGACTGGGTAAGGATGGCAGGTCTCCTTCCCCCTGAAGGTCCATTGGTGAACCGGGTTGGGGTTTTCGATGACAATCTGACAACTTCACGGCCACTTTTACCCCCTCCACCCGCGCACCACCCCCCCCGCGTCCCGCCCCCACCCCCCCACCCCCCCGCCCCCCCCACCCCACCACCCCCCACCCCCCCCACCCCCCTCCCCCCAACGCCGCCGGCTTTGTTTAAAAACAGGTTTTTTAAAAATCCCCAAACAGCTGCGGTGGGATTTGAACTTGTGGGCAGGATTTTTACCTCCCACGGGTGGGCGCATGTCCGAGCCAATCGGGCCTAAGATCGCTCGGGGGTGGGGGGGGTGGGGGAGGCGAGCATCCCGGCCTCACCGCGCACTCGTGCCGATATTTCGGCCGGCGGGCGAGCGGGAGAGTGGGCAGCACCCCCTCCCCACGCACCCCCCTAACGCCGGCCATTAAGAGGCCCGTTGTGGCCAGAAATCGATTAGTTAAAAGATCCGTCTCGCTGCCCGTCTAGACTGACCGTTGGCCGACCGGTCAACAGGCCCACGCGGCCTTTAGACGTTTCAGGAAACCTCATCCACGGGCGGGAATGAGATTCCCAACGTGGGCGAAAAAAGGAATTGTTTCCACCATCATTTTTGAATAGGTGTTTTTTTTTGGGGGGGGCGGTGGGGTTGGGGGGGGTGGCGGGTGCAGAAAAGGGGAAAGGCGGTGGTGGGGTGGGGTGGGGTGGGGGTGGTGGGTTTTGCAGGGTTGGGGGGTGCGGGTAGAGTGGGAGGAGTGGGGTTTGCAGGGGGTGGGGTGGGGGGTGGGTGGGGGGCGGGTAGTGTGGGGGTGGTGGGTTTTGCAGGGTTGGGGGGTGCGGGTAGAGTGGGAGGAGTGGGGTTTGCAGGGGGTGGGGTGGGGGGTGGGTGGGGGGCGGGTAGTGTGGGGGTGGTGGGTTTTGCAGGGTTGGGGGGTGCGGGTAGAGTGGGAGGAGTGGGGTTTGCAGGGGGTGGGGTGGGGGGTGGGTGGGGGGCGGGTAGTGTGGGGGTGGTGGGTTTTGCAGGGTTGGGGGGTGCGGGTAGAGTGGGAGGAGTGGGGTTTGCAGGGGATGGGGTGGGGGTTGGGTGGTTTGGGGATTGGGGTGGGGTAGGGGGGGCGCGGGTACAGAAAAGGGGAAAGGCGGTGGTGGTGGGTTGGGGTTGGAGGTGGGGGGGGGTGGCGTCAAATTTCCCAGTTTGCCTTCCTACCCCCTACCCGCTCGCCCCTGGTGGGGCTGGGGTGGTGCATGAGGTCTGGTGACCTTTCCCAATCGCTCAGGCCTCAGGCTTGAGAGTTGAGGGCAGAGGAGCCTCCGCCACCGGCCCCCTTTCCAGCGTGGGTGCTTTCCCCCACCCCCCGGAGATCTGCACCCTCCCCTCCCCCACCCCCGCCGATGCCTGGCGTCATCATCGATACCCCACCCTCCCCTCCCTCTTCCCACCCCTGGTCACACAACACAAGAATTAGGGGCTAGAGTCAGCACCATTCAGCCCCTTGAGCCTGCTCCGCTCTCCGATAAGATCATGGCTGCTGTGAGTCCACTTTCCTGCCTGGTCCCCATAACCCTGGGCCCCCTTGTCAACGAAAAACCTGCCCAACCCTGCCTTGAATATATTCAATGACCCAGTCTCCGCTGCTCTGAGAGAAAGAAGTTCTCCTGATCTCCGTCTTAAGTGGGAGATTTTAAACTGCGTCCCCAATTCTAGACTCCCCCCACAAGGGGCAGCATTCTCCCAGCGTCCATTGCTCTCCTCTCCTCCCATCTCTACCGCGGGACCCCTGAGTTACCCTGCCCTGCGGGACCTCCGGCACTTAAGACTGGTGGAACTGCCTGTAGTTCCGGCAGTGGCCAGCACGGCCCCCGGTGGCGCTGCTGGGACTATCGGCCGAGTGCTCACTGAGGTGGGACTTCCTTTGGGTGGGAAACCCCGCCATTCAAAAAGTTCTGCCCTATATTTCACCTCAGGGAGAGGGCAAGGAGGAGGAGGAGGAGGAGGAGGCGGCAGAGTCCAGGAGCAGCAGGTCAGACAGCAGGAAAATCCCAGCTTGATCTGCGCCGAGATACTTCCTCTCAAAGCAAGATGACCCTCAGGGTAGGGACCCATTCACAACCATCCAGCTCGCCCCACACACGCTTCTGATGCCTCATAGATCGGAGACAGACACAACCCGCCCCCCCCCACCCATCCCATCCGGGAGGGTCCCAGTGGTGGGTGGGGGGTGCGGAGAGTGAAAACCCAGATAATACCCCAGGCTCGTGGCGAACATAAGAAATAGACGCAGTGAAGCCTCGATGGGACGAGTAGCCTGAGAATAATCAGGCCGGGGGGGTCTTCCAATTCTGCGCCGGGTTTTGGCTCCTTTGAAAAAAAGAAATGCAACAAATCTTGGCGGGGAGCGCCAATCAGCACCTTTGGTTCAGGAGGCCGAGGGTTCAAGACCCACTCCAGAGGCTTGAAGGCATGACCTGGGTTGACACTTCCAGTGCACTAGTGAGGGTGTGCTGCACTGTCAGAGGTGCTGTCCTTCAGCGCCTTTTTTAGGCGTAGAAAATAGGTCCCACGGCCACTATTTCGACGAAGAGCAGGATAGTTCTCCCTGGTGCCCTGGCCAAGTATTTATCCCTCAACCAATCTGCACTGGGACGGATTATCTGGTCCTCATCACACTGCTGCTGGTGGGATCTTGCTGTGCGCACGCTGACTGCTGCGTTTCCTGCATCGCAGCGCTTCAAAAGTAAGCGGTAAAGCGCTTTGGGATGGCTTGAGGTTGTGACAGGCACTACAGAAATGCAAGCTCATTCTTTTGGCCTTTTTATACCCAGGCCCATTTAGAACACCTTACCAAAGAGTGGCGTAAACAAGGCAAGAGAAAACCTTGGAGAGTGCGCGAGCCAGGATGTGGGTGAGGATGGGGAGGGGCAGGGAGGCATATAGTGTCCACTTGACCACAGTGCAGATAGCCCATCTTGAGCTGGCACCTCAGAGGAAGGAATTGGAGAAAATAAGAGACAAAGGAACTTGGCGCTGGAATGGGAGGCACCGATATAAATAATTTCACAGCGCATTGTTCCAGTCAATGCTTCCATCTCCCTGGCTTTTCCGAGCGCATTTCCCTTGAAACCTCCCCATTATAAATTAAACACGAACGGCTTCCGGCTGCTTTTAGAGAACATTAGGAGATCGTCCCCTCTTGAAAGCTATTTCCCTCCTCTTGAGCATTCAGTTTAAACTCTGCCTGCCACTCTGCGCTCCCCTGGGAAGACAGAGACACAGCATGCTGCGGAGTAGAGACTGGAGTGTTAGCCAGGGTCTCCAGCCCCACCGCCTTCCAAGATATTGGGTCATTTATGGGCTCGGTTGCCCGCTTAACTGCCGGCGGGCGCTCATCCAACTTCTGCACACCCGCGGGCCGAGCGATATATGGCGCAAGAGCATGGTGATGTTGGCATGTTTGCCGGTGGGATGTAAAATTCTGGCCTTGGTTTCTGTGTTTGCTGACATTAATGAGAATGACTGCACTTCAGGAGCAGATTATTATCTGTAGAGCTGGTTGAGATGTCCCCAGGGTGTGAAAAGTGTGGAAATGAATCATTTGCCGAGATTCTCTGATTATCTGAAGTTAATTTAATGGAAGAAGTGTAGGCGCTTGGAGGAGAGACAGTGCAGCTCTCTGGGTGGGTAGAGTCAGTGATGGGGGAGAGTGTACATGGGGCTGTGGGAGGGTATTAAATGGGTGGGTAGAGTCAGTGATGGGGGAGAGTGTACATGGGGCTGTGAGAGGGGATTAAATGGGTGGGTAGAGTCAGTGATGGGGGAGAGTGTACATGGGGCTGTGGGAGGGGATTAAATGGGTGGGTAGAGTCAGTGATAGGGGGAGAGTGTACATGGGGATGTGGGAGGGGATTAAATGGGTGGGTAGAGTCAGTGATAGGGGGAGAGTGTACATGGGGCTGTGGGAGGGGATTAAATGGGTGGGTAGAGTCAGTGATAGGGGAGAGTGTACATGGGGATGTGGGAGGGTATTAAATGGCTGGGTAGAGTCAGTGATGGGGGAGAGTGTACATGGGGCTGTGAGAGGGGATTAAATGGGTGGGTAGAGTCAGTGATGGGGGAGAGTGTACATGGGGCTGTGGGAGGGGATTAAATGGGTGGGTAGAGTCAGTGATAGGGGAGAGTGTAACATAGAAACATAGCAACATAGAAACTAGGAGCAGGAGGAGGCCATTTGGCCCTTCGAGCCTGCTCCGCCATTCATTATGATCATGGCTGATCATCCAACTCAATAGCCTGCTCCCGCATTCTCCCCATACCCTTTGATCCCTTTCGCCCCAAGAGCTATATCTAACTCCTTCTTGAAAACGCACAATGTTTTGGCTTCAACTACTTTCTGTGGTAGCGAATTCCACAGGCTCACCATTCTCTGGGTGGTGAAATTTCTCCTCATCTCAGTCCTAAATGGTCTACCCCGTATCCTCAGACTGTGACCCCTGGTTCTGGACTCCCCCCACCATCAGGAACATCCTTCCTGCATCTACCCTGTCTAGTCCTATTAGAATTTTATAGGCTTCTATGAAATCCCCCCTCTTTCTTCTGAAATCCAGCAAATATAATCCTAACTGACTCAATCTCTCCTCATATGTCAGTCCCGCCATCCCAGGAATCAGTCCTGGGATGGAATCGCTGCACTCCCCCTATAGCAAGAACATCCTTCCTCAGATAAGGAGACCAAAACTGCACACAATATTCCAGGTGTGCTCTCACCAAGGCTCTGTACAATTGCAGCAAGACATCCCTGCTCCTGTACTCCAATCTTCTGGCTATGAAGGCCAACATACCATTTGCCTTCTTTACCACCTGCTGCACTTTCATACTTAGCTTCTGCGACTGGTGTACAAAGACACCCAGGTCTCGTTGCACATTCCCCCTCTCTCAATTTATAGCCATTCAGATAATAATCTGCCAATGGGGATTAAATGGGTATGACGACCTTCTCTCATTCCAGACTGTTCATTTTTTGTCTGCTGTTTGGGTGAGTAGGAACACGGACTTTGAAAGGGGGTAACCCTCTTTTGCAGAGTAGGGGCTGGGTGTGGGATGAGAGGCCTGGGGGTTAATGTGCCGGTGAGGGCTCTGTCTGTCATTAGGAGCTGCAGAGCTGCCATTACAGAGGTTTTCCATGTTTAGACCAGGTTAGAGTTGAGAGCGCGGAGATCTGTGGAGGGTTTAGTGCAGTGGGGCAGTGGAGAATTGACTGTTGATGCAGAAACCCAGGAATTCGACAATGCTGGAACACAGCAGATGTGTCCGTCTCTGCGAAGAGAGGTTCATAGAATCTTAGTGCACAGAAGGAGGTGCTTTGCCCCAAAATGCTTATTTTATCAATTCGCCCCTCTCGCAGTGCCTTCCTCCGGAGGCTTGCCAAGTGTTTCTTCAATCTAATACTTACCCAGTTCCCTGTTGAAAGTGAATTTTGAATCTGCTTCCACTGCCCTTTCAGACAGATTCCAGATCTGAACTACTCAGTGGGCAGACTTTAGTGTTTCCTGGGGCCCTCTATCCCTACGCTGGTGTACGTTTTGGGTGTGAGACTTCACCCACCTTAGTGGGGAATGCCCAATAACCATTTAACGCCCTGCGGCCCATTAATTGGCCCAGGGCGAGATTTCCCACACCACCAACCCCCCCAATCTCTATGGAGGAGGACCCGCCCCTGATAGATGACTGCTCTCTGGACCCAGCAGCGCCACTGGGATTGATGGCCACTGCTGGGACTGCATGCAGCCCCAATGGAGATTGTCACTGGAGCCACATAGTAAGTGAGATGGAGGGGGGTGGGGGGTGGTGGGTGGGGAGAGGGGGTGGGCCAGGCTGGCAGGGCCTGGCAAGAGGGGGCCAAGGGGAGTGGTGCGCTGCCATGCTTGACAGGCTGGAAGTAGGGTTGGGGGGCGGGGGGGTGGTTCCTCTGCTGGGAGCCTCGGGTGAGTTATGGAGGGACTCCTTCCTTGCCCACTTCAAGCCTGAGCAGTGAAAGCTGTCAGGCTCCCCACTCAGCACCCAGCCAATACTGGAAAAGTAACAGCGAGCTG
This sequence comes from Carcharodon carcharias, assembly GCF_017639515.1. NCBI lineage: Eukaryota > Metazoa > Chordata > Chondrichthyes > Lamniformes > Lamnidae > Carcharodon > Carcharodon carcharias. The sequence goes on along the minus strand of NC_054470.1, from coordinate 194,480,008 downwards.
GGAAGAGGCCCTTCAGCGGCCATTGATTGTCGCTTCTACTCTACCGAGGGGACCTCTAATGTCCTGTTCTGATTTCCAATATTTGTAGCGTTTAGGCTTAATGATAGCAATGGGAAGCAGGTGCTCTCCCTCAGCATTTTTGGCACTGTGGAAAGAATGAGACTTGAGCCAAATATTGGCTGCTATTTGGTCAGGGCAGAGGGACATAGGCTGAGGCACAGCCTGTCTCCCACCTGAGGGGTCAGGGAGATGATAAACTCAGCACTGAGACAAGGGCAGAGTAAATCCAAGGGGACTTGGGACAGACTTGTCATCAATAGCAGGGAGTGGGAAGATAGAGAGAGTGAGAGAGAGAGAGAAAGAGAGAGACAAAGGGAGACAGACAGGCAGAGGGAGAGAGACTGAAAGAAATACATAGAGACTGAGTGAGAGACAGAGAGGGAGACAGAGGGAGAGACACAGAGACTGATTCAGAGAGAGGGAGAGAAAGAAGGCAGAGGAGACAAAGAGAGAGAATGACAGAGAGAGGCAGAGAGAGAGCAAGAGACAAAGAAAGACAGAGACAGAGAGACAGACAGGAAAAGAGATCGAGAAGGAGCGAGACAAAGAGAGAGGGGGAGAAAGAATGAAAGAGAGAGAAAGACAGGTAGAGAGAGAGACAGGGAGAGAGAGAGAGAGAGACAGACAGAGTGAAACAGAGAGAGAGGGACAGAAAGAGAGATAGGGAAGGAGAGAGAGGAGAGGCAGGAAGATGGAGAGGAATTGGGGGAGGATGGAGGGAAAGTTAGAGAGAGAGAAAGAGAGCACAATATTCAGTCAGGCAAATAGGTAAACACTCTGTCCAATAGAGACAGACATGGCTACATGGAATTTTCCAAAGCAGTGCCTTTAACATGGATTGCAGTGTTAACAGTCAGTGCGCTGGGAGGGGTGCCACAAAAGCTTGATTCACAAGATGGATTTAAAGAGGCTTTTAACAGTGAATTGAGTCCAAGAAGCTTTGGCAGAGAGTCCGAGTTGTGTTTGTGAAGAATACATTCCCAGCGAGTGGTGCTGAAGGGCAGTGCTCCCGCACGCACTTACGGAGACGTCTGAACAAACTGCCTCCTGTCATCTCATGTGCTGTCTTTGGTGCCATCAGCTATCTGTGTGTGCTGGAGTTAATGTGCCATGTCATTGATGAAAATTACTGTGGAGAGGTTTGAACTGAGTGCCAGATCCTGTATGGAAGCAGTGTGTGTGACAATGAATCTGTACATAAGCCCTGGGGCTGCATGGACAGTCAGACGTAAGGGCGGCTCTTGTTTTTTTTATAAACACAGTGCGGCGGAGACACAGGATTGACAAATCTAACGGGATATATAACCCACCGGGCACCCTCTCATAACAGCTGGCACACTGAATAAATCACACCACCCTGTCTGGCAAGGTCTCCTTGTCCCAGGTAAGGGGCAGAGTCTAGACCCTGCCGGCCAAAGTAAGATTACATCGGAAAGCAAGGGAGTAATCAGAATGGAACCACAAGATTTCTGCGCATAGACTTGCATTTATATAGCGCCTTTCGCAACATCAAGGCGCCCTGAAGTGCTTCGCAGCCGATGAAATGCTTTTGAAGATTCGTCCCCGCTGTGAGGTAGGGAGCACAGCAGCCACTTTGCACACAGCAAGATCCCAAAAGCCATAACGTGATCATAACCAGATGGATCTGTCTTAACGAAGGTGGTTGAGGGATTAAAAATTGTTCCAAGACACTGGGGAGAACTCTCCTTCAAATGGTGCCGGGGGGATCTTTCCCCAACCACCTGAGGGCGGAACTGGGGCCTCAGTCTGACATCTCGTCCGAAAGATGACACGGCACCTCTGACAATGCAGCACCTCCTCGGTCCAGCACTGGCAGCTTGTGCTCCAGTCTGTGGGGCCGGCACTGAGCCCATATGATTCAGGTGGGGGGAGTAGGGGGGGGGGAGCAGGGTGATTTTAGTCTGTACCCACCACAGGAACAAGGAGAGTCAGCGCGGTTAAAATTCCCATCAAACACTCAGTCAGGCTGCTGTGATTGGCTTCTCACCTGTTGGCAACGAAAAGCAGGGAGAGCAGAAAGTCACCGTTGCGCTTACTTAAATGTTTCATTCAAAAATCGACGCAGTGAATACGATTGATGCAGGGATTGAGCTCGGTAACTCCATCCTCTATCGCCATTGGTGTAACTACGGTGGAGGTTGATAAAGAACACAGTCCTCCTCAATCCCCCTTCTATAATCCTGGTCGTCACAAGGGACACTTGTACCTCAGCAAGGGTCTATTGGTCTCTGAGGGAACGGAGTGTCGATTCAGGAAGCACTTCATCACACAAAGGGGAGTGGGAACCTGGAGCTCTCTCCTCACACAAGAGCTGTGGAGGCTGGGGGTCAATCGAAGATGTCCAAACTTGGATTTGATGGATTTTTGTTAGGTAAGGACATGAAGGGATGTGGAACCAAGGCGGGCTGTTGGAGTTAAGACGTAGATCAGTCACGATAATTGAATGACGAAGCAGGCTCAAGGGGCTGAATGGCCTCCTTCTTCACATTCCCAATTAGCGTTCCTCCAAAGCCTCGCTGTGTCACTCAGCGCTGGGGGGGTGGGTGGGGGGCGCAGGGTGGGGTGGCAAGATGGTGGCTTGGTGGTAATGCCATTGGACTAGCGATCCAGACTAATCCTCTGGGGGCCATGGGTTCAAATCCCACCATGGGCGTGGTTGGGATGTCAATGCAGTTAATAACCTGGAGTATAAAGCGCATCTCAGTAATGGTGACCATGAATCCATCATTGAGTGCTGCAAAAATGTCCTTTAGGGGAAGGGAATCTGCTGCCCTTACCTGGTCTGGCCTATATGTGACTCCAGACCCACAGCAACGTGGTTGACTCTTAACTTCCCCCTGAAGTGGCCTAACAAACCATTCAGTTCAAGGGCAATTGGGGATGGGCAACAAATGCTGGCCTTGCCCATATCCCTTGAAAGAATAAAGAGAAAGAAAGGTTTGAGTGCTCCATCACCCCCCCCCCCCC